>NW_022603474.1:0-27560 GCF_008692095.1 Etheostoma spectabile
TCCTCCACTTCCTCGCCCTTTCTGTCTCTGTCTTCTTGTCTTTTGGAGATTCCGATAACTTTCGCCACTTGTTTCCTGGTCTCCCTCTCCTCCCTCGTCTTTCAGCCCAGTGCCTTCCCAAAAGCCCTCCACCCCTCTCTCTTTTCCTCTTCCCAGGCTTCTCTTCTTCACCTCCCCTTTACAATCCAGCACTTAGTTGCTCAGGTTAAGTACGACAACACATCAGACGTTCTCGTTGGCGTCTTCTTCGTCCTCGTTCTTCTCTTATTTTTATCCAGCTCACGGAAACATCCGACGAACGAAGCAACGAGAGAAGTGAGACACAGGGAAAAGAGGACGAGAGGGAGAAGGGAGAGGCAGCACATACTTCTCCCCTCCTTTCTCTCTCTCTCTCTCTCTCTCTCTCTCTCTCTCTGACTCTCTCTCTCTCTCTCTCTGTGCCCCCCACTTCACCACCTACCCCCACATCAAACCTTCAAAACTCTGAGTTGGTGCTTCCAGAGAAAAAGGAGGGGAGAAAAAATAAATAAAGCAACTAAAAAAAAAGTCACAGCGTGGTGCTATTGTTTTGTGTCTCTGCAGATTTATGCTTCATTATTTCTCTCTCACACACACTTTTCATTCTGTCAATTAGCGCGCACACACACCACACACACACACCTACTACTACTTCTCCAATAATCCGTGTCTCGCTCCCTTCTGCTTTTCTTCCTTCTTCCCCTCCCTTCCCTCCTCTCTGTATATCCCTCTATCACTCCATCCCTCCCCCTCCACCTGTTCCCTTGACCCCAAAACAATCCTTCCTCCTCGTCTCTCTCACGCCCTATCCGTATCTGATAGCTCTCAACATCCACCTTCTCTTTGTCTCTTTTTCCCCTTCTTATTCTATCCCTCCATCCCTCATCTGCTCTTTAATCTCTGTTCATGTTTCTACATAATAAGCTCATCATCTCACACATCATCAGGTCACACACTCACACACACACACACACACACACACTGTTTTAAGCAGGTAGGCAGGATGCACACTGGACAGTTCTGCTTAGCTCTCTCACACACAAAGTATACTCTTCATTCTGCACATTCAGCGCTACACACACACACACACACACACACACACACACACAGACACACACGAGCTGAGGATGTAACCCTGGTAGTTATAATAAAAGCTCACCCAGTGGGTTTTAGGAGATGCTTTTTAATCACTGACCAGAGATGATCCATACAGACGCTGCAGTGAAGTTTTCACTCTATGGTCTGACACTTGACAAAATTGATTACAAGCAGGAAATTAAGGGTGACCCCCATGAAGATTACCGAGGTTTCTGAGTGTCTTGGGTCGCTGCCTCTGAATGAGTAGCACTTTAGAGGAAACTATCATCCGTGGGATTTTTTTTTTTACAGCATTAATCAAATGAGTTCAAATATTTTGTGATTTGCAATTTCATATGGCATGCGGTCAGGAGAGAAAATAAGTTTGATTTGAAGTGTAATCTTGAGGTGTACATTTCCATCATGCATTTGCAGGTTATACAACTAGCTGAGGGTGGAGAAGACCGCTGAGTTTGCAAAAGTCACGTTTGCCATCATTAAGCAGGGTCGGGAACCTTTTTGACTCAGAGAGCCATGAAAGCAAAAATATTTGTAACTATTAAATGTTAGGGTATTTTGATGCAAAGGTAGCATGGCGTTTCATTGATGCATTTTGTCATTTCAAATTAGACACACCGCAGAACCTGCTCTCTCCACAAAGGCAAATTCCTCGGTCCATTAATCCTGAAGTGTATGATAACACTCCTCATCTTTTATTCTTTTCGCCATCTCTTCTTCGCCGAGGGTTAGCTTTCAGCTAATGATGACTCTACAAAGTGGGGAAAGTACTCTACATTGCTTTAAGAGGTTCTATTCATGTCATGTAGGATGGTAGCGATGAGAAAGATCCCATGTTTATGCCTTGTGAGCATTTATGTTACCAGACAACTCAATATGTTTTTAATGCAGCGTTAGTTGTGTGATAGTTAAATGCATTGGCAATGTACATATGGGTGTGAAATACCTGAAACATCAAACTTTAGCTGATGTACGGATCTGTTGTTTTTCAGACACTTCCATGTTTTTAAGTGCGAAGTCAGTCGTACTACAAGAGATTAGAGTCTCGAACTGGCATAACTTACAAATGTGTTTTTCCTTTGGTTAGTTTGGTTGGAGTTGAACAATATTATCCAGCTCTGCTTGACGTCTCTATCTAGAAACCAACCTCGGCGATCTCTTGAGAAAAATTTGAGACGGAACTCAAAGTTTAAAAAGGAGGTCAGCTGCCAACTAAGCAGCAGCGGAGGACTGTCCTCGGCACAAAGTCTAACTTCCAAAGTATTATAGACTCTGCAGGAGTCAGAGAGACAGAAATAGACTCAATTCAGCATTTGGCTTTCTCAGCGGATTCCAAGACAAAACCAGTTGTTTCTTTCCTGCAGTGCATTAAAGCTTCAGTGCATAACTTTTGATATTAATGAACCTCTGTTACACATAACGGGTCGCCAAATGAGTTGCTATTAACAAAGCTAATTAAGACTATCAGCCCACACAACTCTCCTTATTTCTCAGAAGGGCTAAGTTCAGAAGATTGAGGCGTGGACGCCCGATAGTGTTGTTTCATTACTTTGAATTCCTCATGGGGGCGACAGAAACTCAAAACATAGTTTAAGAGAAAACTAAATCCACCGTAGCAAAAGCATCTGGCTACTAACTCCTAATGTCTGAAAAGATCAAATTATATATAACTGTATCTTGTGGGGATGGAGAGTGTGACTGTAACTGCTGTGTGTATGGGAAGTGACTTGGATATTGGACATTTACTTTGTTATTGTTCTTATTATGACCTTCCCGACCAACAAGCAGTGCGTTACTCTTCACATGGCTTTGTACTCGCCCAGCTCCCTCCAGAGTGCTCCACCTTCATGGATTCTTAATGATGTATCACTTTCTATTTCTTCATGGGTTAAATATAGAGATCAACAGCCAGACTTCACAGTAAAGCTCTGTTACAGCTTACATCAGCTAGTTTAACCCCCCCATCCCCAAAGCGTAGCCCTCAGCACACAGAACTCCCAGACTTCACAGCACATCCACTGCATACTTTCATTCACTCTACAAACTAGACTGAATAATATCAAGTGGATAAAAAAAAGTCAAGTGGATTCATAGAAACTAGCTAGCAAGTTAAAGGCAGTGTTGGTACCTATGTCCAATATACAATACACATTATTTGAAATGGTCTTTACACCGCGTCAGCAAGACATAACGTACTGGTTCTGAAATCATCTGTAGCTGCTTTAATCCTGTAAAAATGCCCACCAATCAATGCATCATTCCGTTGGAAGAGAACCAATGGAATGCCTCCTAGGCCTGGGCTAAATGTGCGTATTCGCCACATCACTAACAGAACTCATGTTTTAGGTAGTGACTTGGAAATTGTAAATTATTCCCAATTATTTCCAATTCAGGCAGTATTGGAGGCATGACAACATTTGTCATGCCTCCTATACCGCCTAAAATGCTGGTACTGTATCTGAGTCCATGCACCAATCTAATACCACGTAATTTATCCCCGTAAAAGAAAATCTACTTCTAAAGTTTTTAATAATGTTTTTTTCAGTTGTGTCTAACTGTCAAAGTATAAGATCTTGGCATTTATTCTCTATAACCTGAGCCATGTGAACGATAAACATCATATTGAAGCCATACAGGATTCATATCTACATTTGTGGGGACCAAAAAACGGGAATACAGTATACTTATGGGTCCTGACAGCTTTGTGGGGACAAAATGCTGGTCCCCACAACTTTAAAGGGCTGTTTGAGGAATAAGACTTGGTTTTAGGATTAGGGTTAGAGTTAGGTTATGGTTAGGGTGAGGGTTAAGGTAGGCATTTAGGTTTGATGGTTAAGGTTAGGGTAAGGGGCTAGGGAATGCATTATGTCAATGACTGGTCCCCACAAAGATAGTGAGACACACTTGTGTTTTGTGTGTGTGGTGTGTGTGTGTGTGTGGTGTGTGTGTGTGTGTGTTCTGAACTTCTTATGAAACAGTCTGACAAAGTGGGGGTGTGAATTGATCATAGCAGTTCGATTGCAAATGTCTTCCATTGTGCATGCACACAACATAATATGTATTGTATATAAGCATATACATGTATATAAGTGACTGTATGAGTAGTAATAGTTTGCTTAAGATCGACAAAATATGAATGAAAACTCAAAGGGTTTCAGTTATTCTGTCAGAAGGTAGAAAAGTATGAATAGTACACATAATACATACACATGTCTAAATTGGCTACAACAACAGAGATGCACATTAAACAACAGTAGTAAATCAAAGGCAATCTAAGAAAGAAAAATGATTAAAAATCACTCAAAACTCAAAAGATGACATTTGAAAGCGGCAGTCTTTATAGAAAACGTCTGCCTGGTCCCAAATTCAACAAAATAAAAGGGGATGGTTTAATATGTTTGGATCTTATCTGATTCCTGGTGCAAAGTTCTACATGATGAAACAACATTAAAAAGCATTCATTGATTTTTGTGGAATCCAGCCGATGTCAATGGGGCACCTTCTGATTAACTTTGAATCTGAACTTTTCATATTTCTGATTGCATATTCACTTTGGCCTGGATCCCTGAGTGTTAGTTGGGTGTAACACCCGGGATCCAGGCTCATCAAAACAGCCTTGTGTCATGTTGGCAACCACAAGAAACAGGCTCGTGACCATTTTTCGGTTTTACTTTGCTCTAAATTTACTCAAACTTTTCCATTCCTTGCTTTGGATGGGGGATTGACTGACTGGATGGTTTCACACAGCGACCGGCCATTTGAACAATGCCAGTTTAGTCTGAAATTGCCGGACCCTCCTCCGCAGCGCTGTGTACACACAGCATTTCACAATGGGAGAAAAAGTGGCATTTCTTTAATCCAATCACAATCGTCATGGGCGGTGCTAAGCGCCGGATGGAGCCACGGTGCCTCTGCAAAATAGCCTCAGGAAGGTAAAGTTGTTTTCAGAAAACTCCGATTGGACAGATAGTCTAGCTAGCTTTCTGGATTTTGCATTTCGGGATGGGAGAAAAACATGCTCTGGTCTATTGGCATTTCTTTAAACCAATCACAATGGTCTTGGGCGGCGCTAGTTGTGTAGAAAGACTCAGATTGGACAGTTAGTCTAGCTAGCTGTCTGGTTTTACCCTGCAGAGATCTGAGGACCAGGTAACCATAGTCCTCAGATTGGACAGATAGTCTAGGTAGCTGTCTGGATTTACCCTGCAGAGACCTGAGGACCAGGTAACCATAGTCCTCAGATTGGACAGATAGTCTAGCTAGCTGTCTGGATTTACCCTGCAGAGACCTGAGGACCAGGTAAGCATAGTCCTCAGAAATCCACCAGAGTTCAAAATTACAACACAAACCGCTAAAAAGGACACAGGTAAAATTTCCAGCGGTAACGGAGAAATCCCAGAAATGGAAGGTTGTGGATAAAGACTAATGCCAATTAAACTTGTGGCAGAGCACGGGGACCTAAATACCAAAGACTGTATAAAAGAAGTAGACCTAGCCACCATGACGTCCCCCTTGTTGTGAACTATCGTTTCGTACACTTGAGTTTGGCATTTTTGGCCTGGCACCATCTTGATTTTTTGGAGCCTGAAATACCCTCATTTGGATCTAAAAGCTATCAGCTAACACAAGGAAAAAACGGAACACTAATGTAACAATGACAGAACAATAATAATAATAATAATACATTTTATTTAACAGCGCCTTTCTAACACTCAAGGACGCTTTACAGAGAATAAAAGACAGATATAGGAACATAAAAGTGTAAGTAGTAATAACAAAACAGATAAAACAAAAAACAAAACAAACAGAACAAGACATTAAAGACATTAAAAATTTATAATCAACTGTCAGTAAAAAAAGTTGGCAACATTTTTGGTCACACACAGGGAAACCGTCAAACTTCTAAGACAAAAACCCAAAACAAGCTCATGGCTATTTATGGATGGACATTGCTAAACCTCTATCCTGATTGACAGATCGCCGTGGTAGCAACTTCTCAATTACAATGAAGCCACACCCTGTAACGTCCCCTGCTTTATCACCTATTTCAAAATAAATGGACCATAATTTACTAAAGTAGCACATGCTGTTTGAAGAAGACAACAAACGATTTAAACCGTAAACTCGTTATGAGAGAGAAGTGAGAAGAAAGGCCATTTTCTCAGACTTCTTTCCAATCTGACTAATTTTTCCAAACAGTGGAGTCGCCGCCTGCTGGCCATAAGGATGAAAGCAGGCTGCCAATTGCACAATGTCAGGTGGTAAGGAGGTATTTGTGATTCATGTGGCATTTACAAGTTCTCATCAGCTTTTATTTCGGTGGCAAAAACACTATCAGACTTGGACCAAAGAAAGCTACAGCTTGTAGTGTAACTCTACTGTCTGCTTAACCCTCCTGTTGTCATTTTCTAAAAGTTTCTACACTGTTAGACTTTTTATTGTATTTTTGCGGTAACTTACTGGCAACGTGTTGCCAGTAAGTTACTGTAACTACGCGATTACAGTATCATAACTGTAATTGCTTTTTACAGTATAAAAACCCTTACAGTAACTTACTGGCAACGTGTTGCCAGTAAGTTACTGTAACTACGCGATTACAGTATCATAACTGTAATTGCTTTTTACAGTATAAAAACCCTTACAGTAACTTACTGGCAACACGTTGCCAGTAAGTTACTGTAACTCCCCGATTACAGTAACTTACTGGCAACACGTTGCCAGTAAGTTACTGTAACTACCCGATTACAGTATCATAACCGTAAATGTTTTTTACAGTATAATACCCTTACTGTAACTTAGTTTTACAGTATTAGAATACCCTTACTGTAACTTAGTTTTACAGTAGTAAAAATACCCTTACTGTACCTAGTTTTACAGTAATATAATACCTTTACTGTACCTTAGTTTACAGTAGAAAAAGTACCCTTACTGTAACTTAGTTTTACTGTATAATACCCTTACAGTATCATATTATAATTACAATTTGCTAATAATACTGAAATTGTCTTGCTGTATTATAGTTTTATTGTAATTGTGGTTCACAATGTTTTACACTATTTGGCATTGGCTGTACAAACAATTTTTAAATATTTTACATAAATTCTATTGAATTTAATAAATTCCAAATAATTGACTTTAGCCCATGTACAAAAGTAATACATTTTTATTTTCAGGTAAAAACATCAGGAACAAGATATTTTTTAACTCTGAAAGTGCAAAAGAACAGAAAATTGACATACAAGTGATACTAAAACGATGTCTAAATATGCGCCAAAACACTGGGCAGCATTCAGAGGCAAATACAAGTCTGAACAATGTAGTTACCATTTGAATTGACTCTCAAAACGAATTGAACATTTTAAATCCCGAAGAAAACTAAATAACCTGTATTTGCAAATGTATACAAAATGTGGTGTGGTTGTTACCACAAAGCTGAAGTTGTTGGGCTTTGGAAGGAGGAACAGTCTGCTAGAAGGATTTGTGAAGGCCGGACCCATAGTACTGTTGCTTGCTGATCCACATCTTCTGGAAGGTGGACAGAGAGGCCAAGATGGAGCCTCCAATCCAGAGATGCTCTGGTGAGGTGGTCCATACTGGACTGTATGAGAAGCAGAGAAATGATCATGAGTTTACCTCATCTAAACTGTTAACAAACTTAAAACTTGTGCATAAACAGAATATGACAGTATACAAAATAAGTCACCAGTAGTGAAGTCCCCAGATAATTCAAAGGTTCTTTCTACTTTCTTTTGCTGTCTGTCGATGGGTTTGGTGATGATGATTTTGGAGCCGTTTCACAAAACTGATCTAACTAAGGATCTTCCTCTTTAAGTAAAAGGTTAATCTCTGTTAGGATCCTTTCCAAAGGGTGTCAGAAACTTAAAATAATATGTTGACACCATCAGTGGCAAAAACAGAACTTTTAGTGGACGAAATTGACGACGCACATTTGCCCTATATGATTACATTAGAACCCGGTTTGAAAGCTGCAGGTCACAGTGTTCTCGCTCAGTACTGGACCAACTTCAAAGATTGTTATTCTTATCAGTCACTTATACAAAAAAAACATAAGAAAACTTTAACTAAAATTAAAACAACACTTTGTAGCTTTTGCTGCATAACTGTGACCTCTACTTAGACAAGTGGTAAATTCAGGATGATTTAGTTATGTCATTGTTGGAGCAGGAAGGGTACGTAGCCGCACCACTTCATCGTACTGTGTAATAATTTTTCTGATGTTAACTATTTTACATCACACAAGAAAATGCTTACCTAGTTTGATGTCATCCACTCAAATTCGGTGAGCTGTTGGAGGAAGGTGGTGACTCTGGAGCACATACTCGTCACCTTTCTTTGGACGACTCTTCCCGTCTTGTAGCTTGTACCCACAGTAGCAGTGCACTTGGTGCCCTCATCTGGGTTGATCCTTAAGAAGAATCTTAAAAGAAAAACAGGTTTAAGATTTTCATAATCAAGAGCAGTCATCTTTAAATACAGCCCTTTATTCACACACACACACACACACACACACACACACTCACACTCACACACAACACACACGTATGTGTTGTGGTTCCTGTTTAAAGGAAGTGGGACATTGCTCATTTCCACAAGAAAACCTATAGTTTGCCGTTAGTGATGTTTTTTCACATGTCTACAGAATATTTCTAATTCTTGAGTACACAGGTTGCAAAACGTATACCTGTACATACTTTTTGTTGTATGAGGATAGATTGTTGAAAGGGATCATGTGCTCCTGTGGGTCATGGGGTCAAGCCTTCTTCCAGCTTTCTTCTTCCTCCCATCTCTCTCAGTTGTTCCAGTCACTGGTTGTTGTTCTACATTTGAAATGATGAAAATTATTTTTTAAAGTGCATGCATGGGGTTTAAATACAATTACAACAAGATAAAAAAATGCATGCATTAGTATGCAGGTAACCAGTATAATGTAGGTAACTCTTATATTGTTAGAATAACACAGAATGTTATGTGATGTATTAAAAGTTAATCACTATGTCATTATAAAGAGTCCTTAAATAATTGTTTAACAATCTGTCAAATTTAAGTTCAAGGGGCTTGGAAAATACATACTTTTCTTTTCCACCATAAACCATGGTAGAAAGCAATAATACTACTGCAAAGTAAGGCACTGAGGCAAATCTTTGCTGGACATCACGATGGTTTTAAGTGGCCAAACCCTGAAGCTAAGGCAAAAACTGCTCTCCATAAATGCTGGAGGCACTGAATTGCCACCAAAACTAGAGCTTAATGTGGTTAACGATGAATTAAATTTACCACACGTCTTTTATTAGCTAAAAAAACTACACAAATATAGCTGTAATAAGTTGTGCTTAATCATTCTAAAACACTGACAAACCAACCAACAGAATTGGGAGTTTAACGTTAGCATTAACCGGAGGTAATGTTAGCCAAAATACGGCAACAGCAAGCTCATAAGCTAGCAGAACCGACCTTAAACTCCCAGAATATGGGTTACATTGTATTTCAGACAATGGTGTGACAAATAAAAAAGATGTGCCGAACAGCGAATGTAAAACGAGTAGTGTTAGCTTTACCGAACGTCGTAATTAGAGCTAGCTAATCCTCACCATGGGAAAATGTTAGGTTGGAGCGCGTCTGGTTTTCCTTCGGGGGGAAGCTAGTTAACAGCTTGCTCTAGCCCAGCTATGACACAGGTCGGTAAGCTAACGTCGCCGCTTGCGAAGGCTATCAGCAGAGATTTTAATGTCACAGAATTAGCAAAGATTGATCTTACCTTAAGCTGCTCCAGCTCTCTCTGAGTAGAGTGTGTGTGACCGGACTCTGCTGCGCACGGACCAAAGCGGTACTCCTTTGATGTCTCGAGCCGCTACTTCTTTCAACACCTTTGAAGTATCTACCAGCTATTCTTTTGAAGTCGTGAGGTCATATCACAAAATTTATATTACCTTCACAGCTAAAAGCATAATAAATGTAAATGTAAATGTAAAATATCTTTATAAAATGAAATAATTTAATTGTATAGAGATATTTTATTTTTCCATTTAATTTCTATGCTTCTTTAACATTAACTAAATATTTTATTGAAGTCTGTCTTATTTAACTACAGTATCACTACTGCTGTTGTTTTACAACAGACTACCGCATATTCAAAAAATACAGTAAATCACTGTAAATCAAATGTTACTACCCATAATGCAATGCATATTACAGTAATGAACCGGAAAAGAAAATTACGATATTTTACTGGGCATTTTGTGGTAAGTAACTGTAGAAATACAGTAGAGTTTAACAGTGTACCGCAAATTCAAAATATACAGTAAAGCACTGTAAATGAAATGTCAATACCCATAATGCAATGTTTATTACAGTAATTAACCGGAAAAGAAAATTATGGTATTTTACTGGGCCATTTGTGGTAAGTAACTGTAGAAATTACAGCAAAGTCTAACAGTGTATATCAGAAATTTGGGTTTCTATCAATTAAAATGTCCAAACAAATAAATTAGATGCATCCCTACGACTCTCTTTACAAGTAGAATAAATCATCAGCTGACTGATTTCTTTGAATTTCTTTGAACGTTGAAAAAAGTGACAAAAATGATGGAAAAAAACAACAAAAACGCCCCAAAAAGTGCAGGAAGAAATACGTTGAAAAAAACAGAAATCAAAAACATCAAGAAAAAAAACGCAGAACAAAAGTGACAAAAACATCGGGAAAAGGTCAGAAAAAGTTTTGAATTTGGACCAAGAAAACCAAAAAGTTGCATAGTGGGCCCTCTTTTGCATGGTGTTTCCATAAGGCAACACATTTTTTTTCTCCGTTTTTTCACAATAAACCATATCAAATGCGTTGATTTCTGTTCAGTTGTGTAAATAGGTCTTTTATTTTGAAGTGTTATTAATTTGATGACTTCACATAACCAGGAAATCCTGTGTCCCCGCCCCTTTTCCAGACATGTGCCACACCAAAGATCACGTTCCAGTATCAGCCAAAATGTATTTTTTTTTCTTAATTTTAGAAGCATTTCTTTGAAAAAAAAACTTCAACGGTTATCTGGGGTATTTTTCAATATTCATCATTTAAACCAGTTCAAATTCTATATTTCTTCTGCAATAGGCTAAAAGTAATTTGTTATGTAATTTGTTGTTTATGACATATAAGTTGAATTTGCTTGGTATTTCTTTCAATAAAAACATGTTTTTAAAGAAATAATGAATTGTTTGGCACTTTGCACAAATAATAATAATAATAATAATACATTTTATTTAAAGACGCCTTTCATGGCACTCAAGGACGCCGCACAGGGAATTCATAAATTAAGAACAGCAAAACAAATACTATACAACAGAAAAACAAATACTATACAGCAAAACAAAACCAAAACTATACAACAGCAAAACAAATACTATACAACAGAAAAACAAATACTATACAGCAAAACAAATACTATACAACAGAAAAGGCGGAGCAACAGACATTTAGGTGGAATACGCAGTTATAAACAGATGTGTTTTTAGTTGTGATTTGAAATGGGGGAATGAATCAATGTTTCTGAGTTGGGGGGGTAGTGAGTTCCAGAGACGGGGAGCAGAGCGGCTAAATGCTCTGCCCCCCATGGTGGTGAGACGGGCGGGGGGGACAGACAGGTTTATGGAGGAAGAGGATCTGAGGGAGCGGAAGGGAGTGGGACGCTGGAGGAGATCAGACAAATATGGGGGGGCGAGGTTGTGGATGGCCTTGAATGCTAATAGAAGGATTTTGAATTTGATACGGAACTGGACCGGGAGCCAGTGGAGCTGTTGGAGGACAGGAGTGATGTGGTGGATGGAGGGGGTTCGAGTTATGATGCGGGCAGCTGAATTCTGGACCAATTGAAGTTTGTGGAGGGATTTGTGAGCGAGACCGAAGAGGAGAGAGTTGCAAAAATCGAGACGGGAAGTGACGAGACTGTGGACAAGAATTGCAGCAGTGTGGGGGGTAAGGGAGGGGCGGAGGCGATGGATGTTACGTAGGTGGAAGTAGGCAGACCGGGTAATGTTATTGACATGGGGTTGAAAGGATAATGTGCTGTCAAGGATGACACCCAGACTCTTAACCTTGGGGGAGGGTGAGACGGAGCAGTTGTCAATTGTGAGAGAAAAACCGTCTGTTTTGGAAAGAGTGGCTTTGGTGCCAATGAGGAGAACCTCGGTTTTATTACTGTTTAATTTGAGGAAGTTTTGGGTGAGCCAGATTTTTATTTCAGAGATGCAATCCGTAAGGAAGGTGGGCGGGAGAGTGGACGAGGGTTTGGTGGAGAGGTAGAGCTGGGTGTCATCGGCGTAACAGTGGAAGTGAATGTTAAATTTGCGGAAGATATTGCCGAGGGGAAGCAGGTAAATGATGAAGAGTAGGGGCCCCAAAACAGAGCCCTGGGGCACACCTGAAGTGACGGAGGAGGGAATGGATTCACAGGACTTGAGTTGAATGAACTGTGTGCGACCAGAGAGGTAAGATGTGAACCAGTCTAACGGAGTGTGGGTGATGCCAATGGAAGATAGCCTATTGAGGAGGGTGGTGTGACAGATGGTGTCAAATGCTGCACTCAGGTCGAGGAGGATGAGGATGGTGAGGAGTCCAGAATCAGCTGCCATGAGGAGGTCGTTGGTGATTTTGATGAGTGCTGTTTCAGTGCTATGGAGGGGGCGGAAACCGGACTGGAACTGTTCATACAGGTTATTGTGGGATAGGTGAGAATGGAGTTGAGAGGCAACTGTTTTTTCAAGAATTGGAGAGGAAGGGAAGATTGGAAATAGGACGGAAGTTGTTGAAGTTGGATGGGTCGGCACCAGGTTTTTTCAAAATAGGGGTGATGGCAGCAGTTTTGAAGGATGTAGGGACGGTTCCAGTGGTAAGGGAGGAGTGGATGATAGCAGAGATGAGGGGGACAAGGAGGGAAGACAGGCTTTAACAAGTTGGGTGGGGAGGGGATCAAGTTTACAAGTAGATGGCTTGGAATTCCGGGTGAGTTCTGTGATTTCTGAAATAGTGGGGAGACGGAAGGAGGAGAATGAGTGTGTGGATGAATGAAGGTTATCTGAGATGCTGAGGTGAGGGATTGATCCAAGATGCTGGTGGATGTTCTTGATTTTTTCTGTGAAAAAGGACATTACCGAGTTGCAGAAGGAGGTAGTGTACAAATGGGGAGGGAGAGAGTCCAGGGGTTGGGTGACATTGTTAAGTAAGGAGAACAGTGACTTGGAGTTTCCTTTGTTGGCCGTGATTATTGTGGAGTAGTAGTGGGATTTGGTGCTGGCAATAGAGTCCTTGTAACGTAGGATGTGGTTGTTGTACATTTCTTTGTGAATAGTGAGACCAGTTTTTCTATGGAGACGTTCAAGTTGCCGACCTTTGGCTTTCATGAGACGCAGATCGGGGGTGAACCAAGGGGCGGAGACGGAGAAAGAAACAGATCTGCTTTTCAACGGTGCAAGTGAATTGAGAATATTATGGAGTCCAGTTTGTAATGAGAGACCAGATCATCGGGGGTGGAGAGATTGTGAGTGTCAGGAAGGCGGGAGGAGTGGATAGTTGAAGTGAGGGTGGCGGGGTTGATATTCTTTATGTTCCGAAATGAAATAAGGCGTGGTATTTTTGAGATGGAGAGACTGAGTTTCACTGTAAATGAGAGGAGAAAATGGTCAGTTATGGAGAGTTCATCTGCTGTAAGGTCAGATGGGGTGACACCAGAGCAGCAGATTAAGTCCAGAATATGTCCTTTGGAGTGTGTCGGAAAAGTGGTATGTTGCTGACATCCAAAACTGTCTAAGCAGGAGGTGAAGTCTTTGGTGAGAGGCAGGTTTATATTGTCCATGTGGATATTGAAATCGCCCAGCAGTATTATATTTGGTGAGAGAGAGGATAAGTGGGTAAGGAAAGCAGCAAAGTCATTTAAAAAATCACTATTGGTTTAGGGGGGCGGTAGACAGTAGCAATGATGGTTGGAGTGGGACCAGACAATTTGCAGACAGCAGATTCAAAGGAGCTGAAGACAGACTCAGACACCGGCGAGACCTTCCACTTCTCGCGGTATATTATCGCGAGACCTCCTCCCCTGCCAGAGCCACGGGGTTGACAGATGTAAACAAATCCACTAGGAGTGGATTCATTGACTTCAGAAAAGATGTTGGGCTGTTGCCATGTCTCGGTTAAACAGAAAAAGTCTAGCTTACGATCGGAGATGAAGTCCTGGATGAGTTGTCCCTTGCCTGTCAGTGAGCGGATGTTGAGCAGAGCGAAGTTGAGTGAGGTGTCACAGCTGGTGGCGGTGCTAGCCGACCGGGCTAGGCAGGCTAACACGCTGTGGTCAACCGCCCGGTTGGTAGAGCGTGGAGGGCGACGAGAGCTGGACCAGATGGACTTTATTCCTGTTGAGCTGTTGTGGTGGAAATTCCTGCGGGACCCTCGGTGGATGTATCTCCGGCGGGGCTGGAAGGCGATGTCCGGGTGAAGGTGTAGAGCCGCCGGCGTAGGTCCAGGCAGGTGATAGCGCAACCGGAGCAGGTCAATAGCCGAGTATTGCAGCAGACCCATCAACAGCAGGCGAACAGGCAGCAGAAGAAAAAAAATAAAATAAAAATAAAATCCGGGTACAGACAAACACGATGTCTACCGGCCCAAATTTGGGATCAAAACTTTGGGCAGCGTCAACGGCCAGGAGAGCGGCGAGCAACAGCAGCAGCAAGTTGTGCCAGCGTTACTTCAACGGTCCGTCATGTCAGACTCCGGCCCCATATGAGAACAAATTATGGTGGAGAAAAGACAAAAAATGCGTCGCCACATGTAACTTCAGCTAAGGATGAACATCAACCAAAACCATCGTCGTTTTCGTGAGGGAAAAGCAAAATAAAAGCAAAATTACCGAAAACAAACAAGCCAGACGGAGCGGCGTCAATCTCGCCAGCGTTCCCGTTGCTAGGCAAGCTTTTTCAACAAATGCACCTTGTTGCCATACTGCAAGAAGTTACCAACCCCCCCCTTAATTATTTATTTGTTATTTATTAATTTTTTACAATTGCATTATTTTAAGCAACCTGGAGTCATAAAAACACATCAAGACATTTTTTTACCATGCAATAGAGCAGTGATTCCCAAAGTGGGGGTCGGGACCCAAAGGGGGGTCGCGAGCCAGAGGGATGGGGGTCGCAAGTTGATTTCCAGAAATAAACTAAAAATTTAAGAACGATTAGAAATAACGTATGTTAACCATGATTTTAACCCAAGATAAAACTAGTGGCTAAATTTAAAATAAAACCAAGCAAATAACTGAAAACGGAACAGCTCTTTTGATTTCCACGCCTGTAGTGCGTGCGCGGTTGTGCGCAATGTTCGTATACGTCTATAGTGGGGGGGTCGCAAGTCACTTGCACCGTTACTTTGGGGGTCGTGGGCTGAAAGTTTTGGGAACCCCTGCAATAGAGGGTTAAGTAAAAGTGGCTAAACTAATTTGAAGTGTAACATTCTCAATTTTTCCTAAAACCTCCAAAAGAAATTGTTACGTAAGGCCTCATTTTTCTCATAAAGCTGTATTGTGTTGGAATGATTGCCTCTTTCCTCCCTTGCCTGTCAATATCTCCCACTCCCTTCCCAGCTTTGTTTTCCCTCCCCCGTCTCTGTCAGCTTGTCTAGCGATGATCTAAGTCGAACAATTAGGAATGCACTGTAAGTGCTGGATACAATGCAGTGCAGACTACAGAGAAGTGACAGCCCAGCGTGTTGGATCCAGTGTGCATGACATTTCCTGAGGCCGATTAAGTCATGAAACAAAAAGAAAAAGCTGTAGAACTAATCATGTCAAACAACTTCCATTCAGCGGCTTTGTGAATGTGACTGCCGACCCGACGGATCAACGTGTGTGCATTAGCGCAGTAAATGTACAGTTTTCCTGTTTTCAGGGTTTGAGATATCTGCCTCAAACATTCCCTGTGCTAAGACAAAATCAATGTCAGTGAGTGCAATTTTACGCGTTGAATTCTTAGCATATCAATTGCATTGAAAACATTTGAAAGTTTTTACTAGAGAGATCGATAGACTTTATTCATCCCGAGGGAAATTTTAGACTTTGCCAAACCAGTTTTCCAAATGGATTTTTTAGTGCACCTCAAACAAAGCTCCTTCCACCTCTTTTGTATTTGGATGGAGGAATTAATCTCAGAGATTTCAAAACTTAAAAAGACTACAGGAGAGTGAGTAATTGTGTTTCTGGGTGACCCTTAAAGAAAATAGTTTCAACTAACAAAACAAAACAAAATATAATGTAGAATTTTTCAATTTTAATTATGAATTAGAGATTTAGTGCATGACATTTTGATATCAATGAACGTCCATTCAACGTTACATTCAAGCCATTGCCAAATGATGTGATGCTACGCTAATTAACACCATCAGGGGTGGCACTGCCCCCCTGGTGGCTGAAACATTATTTCAAAACCACTAAAGGGTGGTAGGTAATAACTCTGATTTCATATCCTGCTTTAGTTTAAAAAAAATAATAATTCAGGGCTCTGGGTCATGACAAGTGACTCGTCACCTGAGACCATTGTCGATGCGTGTGCAGGACGCAGTAAACCAAAGTTACTGTTGCACTAATCCGGACATGTTGCCGTGCCAATGTTGCATTAAAGGTTTTCCTAAATGCCATGTATGTACTGTACATTTGATGTGTGTTTACTAATGGATTGTGCGTTTTGTGTAGATTTGGACTTTTGTACGTTTTATTCCACTTTGGTTAAACGGCGAAATCGGAGGGGCTTCTTCCTCCTGTTGGAGTTAGCTAGTGAATGGGACGGGGAAGGGGGGGGGGGGTAGAGATACACCGGGAAACTTTTTTTTTGTCATTTGATTACGGCAAAATCCGGATCTTTTTTCTTAACATTTTAAGGTGTGATTGCGTTTCGTTTCTAGGTCTGGGGCATCTCACCAGACTGGAGGCCCAGCACTGATTGGTCACCGTTACATTTGAAATTAAATGAAGTGCCCGGGCGTCTGTCTGTTGATCAAAGACGGACGATCGGATTTCATAAGGGCGAATTTGTTCTGATTTTGGTATATTGCTTTGTTTTCTGTTCGTCCTTCTCTGGTTTTGGGTTCTGTCTTGTCTCCTCGTGCTTGCGTCCTAGTTCCCTCCCCGGTCTTGTGTTGTAGTTTCTGTCTTGTGTTCCCTTGAGTGTCTCTTTGTTCTTTTTCTGGTTTTATTGATAGTCTGGTTGTCTGTGTGTCTCTAGTTTTTCTTCATGCCTTGTGTTTTCCCACGTCTGTGATTGTCGTCCCCGCCCTGATGTGATTCACCTGATGTATCACCTGTTCCTCGTTACTTCCTGTATTTAACCTCTGTGTTCCCTTTGTCTCTCGTCAGATCCTTTTGTGTTTCCCAGATGGTTTATTCTACGTTGGTTTCCTCCCAACGGCAGTCAGGAGATGAGGAGGAGGAGGAAGAAGCTGAGGTGGTTTTGAGAGCGGCGCAGGTCCAAGAACTGCAGTTGAGGATGGAGGCCCTGGAGAATCGGGTCAAAGACACCATCGACAGCACCCTTCATCGGGAGGAGGGTCTCAGAGTGGCCATTGAGACAGTGATGAAAGAGGCCAAGGAATATATCGACACTAAGCTGCAGAGTTTTGATCAGGTGGTGGTGGCCTGCTTAAAACGCAGAGATAAGCAGTGGGGTGAAGACCTGGAAAAGACTCGGAATAAAATCCGTTCCTCCTGGAGGCCAGCCAGTTTCTCCACACCTGCAGCGCTACAGTCGACGACCCGGCAAGGGGATTTTTCCCTTCCAGCCTCTGCTGCGGCCACAGCCAAACCTCCTATTAGGATGGAGTTTCCCCAGTTTGGTGAGTCGAGGGATTCGGCTGACGTCACGGATTTTATCGAGCAGTGTGACAACTTTCTCACTCTGAGGCCACTGAGTGACATTGAACTATTAGGCACACTCAACACTGTGCTTAAAGGGCCTGCACGGAGTTGGTGGTTAGCATCCCGCAACGATATATCTAATTGGGTGAGCTTCAAAAGCGCATTTCTTGAGGCTTTTCTGCCCACAGACTACCAGTCGGAGATTGAGGAGCAGCTTCGATCCCATGTGCAGTCGCCTAACCAGTGCCTCCGGGACTTTGCGTATGATCATCGAGCGCTCTGCCTGAAGTGGAGTCCAGACATGCCAGAAGACGAGATGGTGCGGCGCATACTTAGTGCATGTAACCCCCGGTTGGCGAGTGGGCTGCGGGGCATCGTGTCGACGGTGGACCAGATGGTCAAGGTGGGGTCCCTCATTGAAAAGGACTGGAGTAACTCCAAGCTTTATTGGAATCGAGTGCAACAGTCCCAGGTTGCCGACCGCTCTTCCAAGAAACCCAGCAAGAAGACTGAGCAGGGTCAAGGCCGGGGTCAAGGTGCGAATGTGGCTTCGGTGTGTTAGGAATTCCTACTCTCCTGGTGGTGCCACTATCCATCCGAGGTGCCAGTGGTGATGCTGTCCTGGATTCGGGCTGTACGTACTCCCTCATGAGTGAAACCTGTGGAACCAGGTCAAGAAAGCAGGAGAGACATTAAGCCTGAGCGTCATTCCAAAGTTCATCATGGCCAATGGGCAGGAGAGTCGGCCTTTAGGGATGACCACCCTGCTCCTTTCCCTTCACGATGCCCACGTCACCGTACATACACATACTCAGCGCCAATCAACTTTGCATGCCTTTGCTGCTTGGATTGGACTTCATGTGCACCAGCCAGATTGTTCTGAAGCCCCACCTAAGAAAATATGTGCTGCCAGGTGGTAAGGAGCATAGGTTCTTGCCTAAGGGGCGTGAAGTCCTACAGTGGGGGCCTACAGTGAACTTTTACATGGCTGTGGTGGATCATGACAGTGATAACCCGCCTACAGTTCCCCTCTTGGACGAACAGCCGGAGCTTGTTAGACCACTGCTGCAGAAATGGTCTACAGCATGGGTCTCAAACTCGCGGCCCGGGGGCCAATTGCGGCCCGCGGGATGATATTTTGTGGCCCCCTGCTTGACATCAAAGTTAAGTGTTAGTGCGGCCCGCGCGTTCTGAAACTTTTTGTCATTGCGCTTGTCACTTATGGGCTACCGTAGTAGTCTCCTGACAGCGGCGTAACGGTTGTCAAGCTAGCTAAGTACTCTTTGCGGCAAATGCCTGAGGTTTGACAATGTGATGTCTGTTGTTGTGAAATTCACCAACCATATCAGATCTAGGGGCTTAAAGCACCGGCAGTTCCGCGCCCTGTTTGGAGGAAATAGTTGTTGTTTTTTGGAATACTTGATGCGGCCCAGCCAAACCCAGACTCTACTTCCAGCGGCCCCCAAGAAAGTTGAGTTTGAGACCCCTGGTCTACAGTCTGGACAGAGTCCACCGGGGCTACTAACATCATAAAACACAAGATCTTGACTACCGATGAACTGCCAGTGCGGAGGAGAGCTTACAGGGTATCGCCACACAAGCAAGCGGTCATCGAAGAACAGGTGAAGAAAATGCTCAGGGACAATGTTATAGAGCCTTCTACGTCGGCTTGGGCGTCCCCGGTGGTGTTGACACCTAAGAAGGACGGAACTCCACGGTTCTGTGTGGATTTCAGGGGACTTAATGCTAAAACACACCATGACGCTTATCCCATGCCACTGGTTCATGAGATCTTAGAATCCATGCATGGAGCGCAGTGTTTTAGCCCACTTGATCTTCAGAGCGGGTACTGGCAGGTGGCCATGGATGAAGGAAGTAAACTAAAAACAGCCATGACCACCCACCTAGGACTGTTCCAGTTTAAGGTCATGCCATTTGGACTGAGGAATGCCGGAGCCACCTTCCAACGGCTGATGGAAAATGTTCTGGGGGAGTTAAAGGGCAGAATATGTTTCGTGTACATAGACAACATCATTGTTTTCTCCAAGTCGCATGAGCAACACCTACGTGACCTTGAGGCGGTGTTTGAAAAACTCCATCATGCACATCTAACTCTCAATGTCACTAAATGCCGTCTTCTGCAATCCCAACTCACCTTCCTAGGACATGTGGTCTCCGGAAAAGGCGTAGAAGTGGAAACAACAAAAGTGGAAGCAATTGCGGCTTACCCCGCACCTAGGGATTTGAAGAGTCTCCAGAGGTTTCTGGGGTTGGTGGGCTGGTACCACAAGTTCATCCCTCGGCTGGCCGATATCGTCACCCCCCTTAATAACCTCAAGAAAAAAGGGGTCAAATGGGATTGGACTGCACAGTGTCAGGCCGCCTTTGAACATTGTAAAGCGATGCTGCAGTCGTCACCAGTGTTGGCTCAGCCAGAGCCACACGGGTGTTTTCAAGTGCACTGTGATGCCAGCGATGTAGGTTTGGGTGCGGTCTGATGCAGGCAATAAAAGGGGAAGACCAAGCCATTGCATTTGCTTCAAGAGCTCTCCATGGTGCTGAACTGAGGTATTCCACCTCAGAAAAGGAGTGCTTGGCTGTTGTGTGGGCGGTGGAAAAGTGGCGTCATTACTTGGAAGGAGAAGCATTGACGTTTACACAGACCACAGCGCACTAGCCTGGGCATTCAACTGTCCCAAAACTTCATCCCGGCTCACCCGATGGACGTTGCGGCTGCAGGCATTCTCTTTTCGGGTCCATTACAAGAAAGGTTGTTGTAATGTGGTACCGGATGCCCTGTCCCGAGCACATCCTCAACCGGATGGGAATGTAGGTCTGGCTAGTGCAAAATCTTACTGGTCTGATCTACCTAAGACACTTCAGGACATTGAAACAGCTCAGGAGACCGATCTCTTATGCCAAGAGCTTGGCCTTTCCATCTGCAATCCAACACCGGGACGCCTCCATTATCAACAACAGCATGGAGTGTTATACCGGGGTGTACCATCTAAGTATGGCGGCTTCAACTACCAGCTGGTGGTTCCCGCTGTGTTAGTCCCAGAGTTTCTGGCTTACTTCCATGACAGTCCATTCGGAGGTCACCTAGGGAGGATGAAGACCCTCCTGAAGATCCTTGACGTGGGATGGTGGCCCACAGTGCGCAAGGACGTTTGGAGCCATGTGCGCAGTTGCCCTATCTGCAACAATACAAAGGATCCAATGTCAAGCCCGCAGGGCTACTCCAGTCAACAGAGGTCTGTGCACCGGGGGAAATGGTAGGAGTGGACTTCATGGGACCCCTTCCTCTCAGCAAGGGCCGGAATTCAGTTCTGATGGTGGTGGTTGATTATTTCAGTAAGTGGGTGGAGCTGTTCGCGTTGAAGGATGCCAAGACACCAAAAGTTTGCCAGATCCTTAAGAACGACATCTTTACACGATGGGGGGTACCCACCTTCCTTGTGTCTGACCGTGGGCCCCAGTTCACCAGTTGTTTACTGTCCAGCCTCTGTGAATCCTGGGGTGTCACGCAAAAGCTTACCACCGCATACCACCCACAGACGAATCTGACGGAAAGGGTCAATCGGACCCTGAAGACCATGATCGCCTCGTTTGTGGGGGAACATCATCAGGACTGGGATCGATGGTTACCTGAGTTCGGTTGGCTATTAACACGGCGTGCATGAGACCACTGGGGTGTCCCCTGCTGTGTTGGCTTTGGGTCGCAACCTCAAAGGCCCATTGGAGCGACTTATTCATAAGGCACCCTCACCCAGCACATCAACATACAACACACTACACACACAGGCGCTATTGCTGAAGGAGGTTGAAAGACACGTTGGGGTGGCAAAAGCCAGACAAGCTAGATACTATAATGCACGACGCAGAGATGTACACTTTGCTGTTGGGGATCTGGTCTGGGTTAGGTCACATCCACAGTCTAAAGCCTCAGCCAAATTCTCTGCTAAGTTTGCACCCAAATGGTTAGGGCCAGTTAGGGTAGAGAAAAAGCTAGGACCTATAAATTACCGTGTTCGAGGGTTATTCGATAATGCGAAGGTGACCATATAAATGTGTAGACCTGAAACCCTTCTATGGCCCCGATAAGCGCTGGCTGGGGGGGGGGGGGAATGTAATGGTTGCCCATGTCCATCTTTAATAGAGGCTATATTATATGTGGGGAACATGCAGTAGTGTATTGTTGTTATTCCCATGTTGATAAAGTATGTAGCCTAGTTATCAGTGGCCTGGATTGGTATCACGTGTATGGTCTGACGTTGGTGTATTAACTCCTTTTATTTTGAAATATGTTTCTAATGCATACCTCTATATAATGACACTGGGTTGTGACGTGAAAAAGGAGGCTGATCGATTGGGCGAGAGAAGGACGGGGAGAAGCGGTCGGGCTCAGAGGGTGCAGCGGGGCAGTTTTTCCAGGAGACCCGGCCTCCGGATCAAATACGTTTTCGGTGGATTACAAACTGGGAGTACTCCTTGGTGCTACGGCGGCGACCCTGGTGCTGAGCGGACCGTGGCGAGGTTGCGTGAGTTGTCCGTGCGGACAGTTATTAACCGCGGTTCTGGCCACGCTTCTCCGGCCATGTTTTGTTTGTTTTGTTTGTTTGTTTGCTACTCTGGATCGGGACTATTTAAGTTATTGAATGACATGGTTGTGTTGGGTTTTGTTGGGGTGTTGGGGGAAAGGTGTTTAAATGTGTGGGTCACTTTTAAGTGCGTTGACGTGTATGTACGGAGGGGGTGTGTCCGATGTGTAATAAGTTGTGTCATTTATACACGCAGTTAAACTTACATCTATGGTCTACTTTTTATTTTAATAGCATGGTTATTGAGCCGACCTAAAGGCATTTAGGGGTTGGTAGTGTTGGGGGGGGGGTCTATTCAGGTGTTGTGTATTTAAAATAGGGAGGACAAGGTTATAGCCGATTGATATCAGGGATCCGCCCATTACCTTAATTTTAAGCGTTGTACCTTTCCTTTGCCGAGTGGGTTTGGGAATTGTTACAATCTGTCTTCTGAGTCTTACCAGTTTCTGGGTTCTTTTTTCTTTCTTGAGATTCT
This sequence comes from Etheostoma spectabile, assembly GCF_008692095.1. Taxonomy (NCBI): domain Eukaryota; kingdom Metazoa; phylum Chordata; class Actinopteri; order Perciformes; family Percidae; genus Etheostoma; species Etheostoma spectabile. The sequence goes on from NW_022603474.1 coordinate 23,085, forward strand.
GGATTTTGCTTTGGCATTTTGGATCTGTGTGTTTCCTTGGACTCTTGGTGAAAATAAACCGTCGACAAAACATTCTCCTGCCTACTTATCATCTCGGCATTTTGGTCTTCAATTCCCGACACTGTAACAGAAGTTTTGCATAAATTGTTACAATGTAATTTAAAATCTGCTTTAAAAATAAACACTTGTAGCTTTAGCATGTTTGTTTTGCCCATATGTGCTCGTGCTGTGTCCCCCAGTGATAGGACAGGTCTCAACTGCAACATGAGTGCCCCCCCCCCCTCCCCAGGCTCAAATGTCAAACTCCACTTATGCTACCAGGTCCCATTACAACATACTCATCTACTGCAGTCAGTGTGCCTGATCCTGTAAGGACCATTTGGGCCACATTTCATTTTTTTTTTTTAGCTGGGCAGAGTTTGAGAGGAGCTCATTAGTTCAGACATTTGACATTTGTTTCCTACCATTGAGTGAACTTTCTAGTGAAATAGAGAAATGCATGTAGCAGAGCCTCTACACTTGGCTGTAAAGGAGCATTGTAAAGTTGAGTCCAAGTCAGAGCGGGAGTCTACCTCTGCACTGCATCACTGAGAGACTGAGTCGATTACTCACAGACACACACACCATTTTTTAGTTTGTAAGACTTTGTTATACAAAGGGAGGTACGAGACAGAAAGAGAGATAGCGGGATAGGAATCGAGCTGTGAGGGGAAGGGTACAGGAGGATGGAGAGAGGTAAAGCAAGGGGAGGGAAAGACAGGAGGAGGACAAATTAAAGCTGGGGACTGCCGAGCACACACTTTCTCTCCATCGGCCTTTTTTAAATTCTGGGTGCATACCACACAACACACAACACACACACACACAACACACCCACACCCACACACACACAGCACACACACACACAAACAGCATACATCCCCTTAGAGTGTTTCTGAAGATGTTCTGGCTCCTTCTCCCCGAGTGACAACCAGACAGAAAAACCAGGACGTGTTCCCGATATTTTGGTGGTTCTTCTTAGTTTGACTGAAAAACTTCTGGCCATTGGGTGGGGGTGGGGGTGTAGTGAAATAGTGAAGCCAACGGGGAGGAGGTTGCGATAAAGACATAAAAAAGGGGGAGCGGTAGAGAGAGACATCCGTTGGTACAGTATGAGAAACAAACCAAGAAGCACACGCATGCCAGAATAAGTATACAAATCTTCTTAACCTGTGTTTGTCTTCCCGTCAAAAGTGGAAATCAACACTTTTGTTGATGCTTTTTATCGTGGTTTTTAACTTTTTTTACGTTTTTGTCCCTTTTTCCACACTTTGACACACTTTTTTTCAATGTTTCAATGTTTTTTTCAATGTCACTTTTTGACATTTAAAATTTAGTAACACTAACTTAGTAACTTTTGTTTTACAGTTATGTTTTGAATTCATGGTCAAAAAAGCTAATTTATAGGAAAGTAGACTTAATGTTTCAGTTAGAAAAGGAGAAATAGGAATTATTTAGACTAAAATTAAAGGAATGATATTGATGGATAATCACAGATTGGAATAGTCAACTTTTACTCAATACTATTTCAAAAACACTTCCATTTGTTTTACAATGCTATAAAATTGAATAAGACCCATAATTAATGAAAGTAGAGATTTGTACTTGGCATAGAGCGTTGGGTGGAATCAGTCATGTTTTTGGGAATTAAAAAGAACATTGATATAGGACACGGGTCAATTAGACCCGAGGACAACATGAGGGTTAGTGAAGTGAAAAGCCGTTATTGATAATTGACGAATGCAGAGTACAAGAAATCTTATGGGCTGCAATACATGTTCACTCTTACCGCTCGGTAATGTAGAGGAGAACTTGCTGAGTCATTGTACCCAACGTGTTTTTGCTGAACAGCTTCTGCATGACTGAATCAGAAAATGTGTTTGAACTTTTGGTGAACGGCGGAACCATCCGATGATAAGAAGCCAGATGACTAGTGGACATTCTTTATTGCTTCCAAAACTGTTTTGTCTTCTTTTTTGTACTCAATATCAGACAGGTCGAGTGCACAGTGTACCAATTTTGCAGCTGAACATAATGTCCAACACAAAAACGAAAATGGGTTGTTAAGGTGTGATATTACCTACTGTCCGTTAGATAAAAAAAGAATATTATGGTTCTGTCGAATTTCACGTGGAGCTTTGTAGTAGATATGGCAGCCTTTAGAAGCTTTCAATGTCCAACCAGGAAGACCCTGGGGATCAGTTACTATCCGTTGATTTCACCGGGATTTGTCCTGTCTCGGGCCACTGCTGTTCGTCTGCATATGCTTCCTCTTGAAAGATTATTGGTAGTTTTGATGAAATATCTTACCATTGTTATGCTGATGACATCCAATTATATTTTGTCTTTGAGCCCTGATAGGGTTGTTTAGCTTCAATTAACAAATGGTGGCAGATTTTTTTTTGCAACTAAATTCAGACCAACTGAGGTGATGAATTTTGACCTAGACGACATTAGGCAAGATTAAGCAGGCCATGGAGTTCTATCACTTCTGATTGTAATGATGCGCCAAATCTGTGTCATTTTGATTAATCTATGTGTTTTTAACAGTCATGTGAATCTGTGGTTCGTTCCCCGTTTTTTTCCATCTCAGGACACATGCTAAGATCAGATCTGTGGTTTCTAAAAAAGAGATGGAGAGATGCTTGTTTATGCTTTTTATTGCTTCACGTTTGGATATTGCAATGTACTGTACACTTATTAAAGCAAATCATCCCTGGACAAACTGCAAGTTGTACAGAATTCAGCTTTGTCTAAGACCAGAGGGGATTGCACATTACTCCGTGCTTAAGGATCTTCATTGGCTACCAATAGGTTTTAGAGTGCATCTTTAAATTGTAATCACTACTTATAGAGCCTTGCATGGTCAAGCTCCCTCTTCCATCCAGGATCAATTGCACACACACACACCACACACTCCTGGTCGCTCTCTGAGGTCTTCAGGCCAAGACCTTTAAACTGTCCCCAGAACACCTTTTGAACCAGAGGTGATCGAGCCTTTTCTGTGGTGGCTCCAAGGCTCTGTAAGTCTCTCCCTTTAGCCTAGGGAGCCTTGGATTCTGTGGAAACCTTTCAAAAACACCCCGAAGACACGTCTTTTTAGACAAGCCTTTAACTAGCAATATGGTTTTAGTATTTACCGTGTTTTTTACTTATTTTTACTCCCTCTTGTCTCCCTCTTATTTACTTGTCCATTGCTTTTATCTTGCTGATCTGAACCACATTGCTTTTAATCTCTGCTGTTGCAGCGTATGCCACTGCCTGAAGAATTAAAGGAGGGCAAGTTAGATTATTTAATTATTATTTTTCCGGTACCATCTGTCATTTGTCTGACATTCATGAACTGTCTTGCACTCAATGTCAACGGGGATCTGAAGATTGGACTGAGACTTTAGCGTTTTTCTATTTCTGGACTTCTTGCTGTTAAAACTAGCAAGCTGCACTCCTGTTGTGGTTGTAGAATTTATGGTGTCTTGTAATGGCCGTGTGGGCTGGCCATAGTAATATAGTTGAGACAGTAATAACCTTTCATTCTTTCATTATTTTTATTGTGGCTTTGCTTTCATTGTGCCAGGTTGATTTGAGCATTGTATGTCCTCCGCGTGCTGCCTTTGTCTGAGCTTCTGCTTGCATATTTCAATTAGTGTCTAATAATGGAGCATAATGTCTTGTTATTTAGTCAAGACTTCTATTAAACATTAATAACCCCCATTTCATTGCTTTGCATGTCTCGTATTGTTTGCTTCTGTGTTGCATGTTTTAAATAGAGATTATTAGTATAATGGTGTGCTGTTTGGTATTTTACTTGCAGTTATAATCGTGTGTATGACCCGAGAATCTCAATAACTTTGAAAACCTTTTTAGATTAATTGGCTGCATGACGTTTTACAACAGAATCTGCGGATATGTTACATTTTTAACGTTTTCAGCGGTTATCCAGAATGAAGTCTGCAATTTTTCACATTTAGCGTGCTTTCTTCTGCTTGTGTGGAGATGTATTAACATTTTACAGTTTTTAAATCTGACTGCAATGCCTTCTAAATAACCCATTAATAAATGATTGACATCCCAATACCATAGTGTCAACAGCATTTTTGTTCACTTTGGTGGGTCCGTTGATTTAAAAGAGTACACCATACAGTGGGGCTTGAAAGTTTGAGCATCCCAGGTAAAAATTTGTAATAATGTGCATAAGAGCCTAAAAAAGATGGAAAAATCTCCAAAGACATTAAATGACTGATTAGACATTTGTATAATATGTCACAAAAGTTAGATTTTATTTCATCATTACATTTGAAAATAACAGAAAACAAAACAATGGCGTCTGCAAAAGTTTGGACCCCCTGCAGAGTTTATAGCATGCACCACACTTTTTCTTGGCTTCTTGTGCACATTAATACAATTTTTTTCACCTCTATCCATCCATCTTCATCCGCT
>NW_022603475.1:0-57157 GCF_008692095.1 Etheostoma spectabile
GTTTGACTTTAAAATGTCTCATCTTACTTTCACTTCCACATGACTACAAATATTTCCTCTTCATGACTTCTTCCCTTACTCCACTCCTTTTATATTGTTCTGTTTTCTCCATTTTCTTTCCCTTTCACCACCTCTTCCCCTTTTATGTTTTATCCTCCAGACGACAGTAATAGAATATGTCAAGCCGTCTGATCTGAAGAAAGACATGAACGAGACGTTCAAGGAGAAGTATCCCCACATTAAACTCACCCTCAGCAAGATACGCAGGTAATCCTTTCACACACAGTAAGACTGGGTGCACTTTGCTTCAACTACTGTAAAGAATGGTCTCATATTCATCACTGAGGTTGTCTCTGTGTCTGTCTTTGTCTAACAGTCTGAAGAGAGAGATGAGAGTAGTCGGGGAGGATTGCGACATACAGCCCGTCACCATAGCGATGGCGTTTGTCTACTTTGAGAAGTTGGTGCTGCAGGGTCGACTGAATAAACAGAACAGGTACTCTGGAGTCTCTGACACCTGAAAGATACTACAGAAGTTCTTCAACACAATAGATACTGTACCTTCATCAGACACTCTAAACTGGACTTTTCTCAAGTTTTTCTTCCTTTTCAAGTTTTTTCTTTCAACGTTTTGTTGCTTTTTCCTGCGTTTTTGTTGCCTTTTTCAAGGTTTTTTGGGACAAGTTGTTGTCTCCGTTTTAGATTTTTTTTCGAAGTCTTTGTCGCTTTTCCTGACATTTGTCGCTTTTTGTTTTTTTTGTCACTTTTTTAAAATACACGCATATATCCCTAGATAGTTGGAGTTACTTAATTGACTGAGATATGATACATTTCCAGTTTGGTAGCTAGCTAGGATAATTTGTTTGGTCGACAAAACCAGAACCCAAAGCGTAACGATGAAAAACCCAAACATGAGTAAATATGGAGAGGTGAGAGCCGCGGGTCGGCGGTACATTGGCATTAAGATTATCCCAGAGCCCTACAGGATCTTTGACAACCTCTGGTCCGACTGCTTTTATTTTCTATAAAAGCTTGTAAAACATCAACCCTGTTGTCCATAGTCTATCTATCAACATCATTTCTTTTCAGGAAAAACTGGGCTATTAGAATATGTGTGCTGCACTGAGGTCACTTGAATGTTATAAAGGTCGTAGGACCATAAAGACAAATAAATTAATAAATACAATGGAGCATTAATCGCACAGATATATATAGATATTACAAAGAAAACCAAGACATCAGCAGAACAGGGGCAACTGCGACTTGTTTATATCTAGTTATATTATTAAGTTACATAGTTATGAATCAGAAGTGCCGTTTGGCGTCATATACGACGCACCTGACCTCAGAAGGGACAAAATGGCCCAAAATGGTCTATGTCGATTATAGCTCCAAACAACATGACAAACATTCATCACAGGTTTCATGTTTATAGCATTTATTTGTGCAGAGATATTGCAATTGCAAACTTCCCATTGAAATGCATTGAGTTTTTAGACAAAACCAATAAATAATAAATGATTATAGTGGCCAGTCAGAGCATTGGGGAGGCATGTTTTTCTTTGGAGGCCTCCCTGTCTGAAGACAAAACAGAGGGTCTGACCGGCTCTCCTCAGAGCTCCAGACCTACCAGGTCTGTGGGCAGGGATCAGGGACCAGGGTTAGTGGTTTAGAAAAGTAGGGGGGTTAAACCACCTGTCCCTTATATAGATTGTAGATGCTATCACTCAGCTGCACATACACAACTGGGTTATGCAATGCTAAACAAAAGGTGAAAGTTGTCAGAAGATGGACAGTATAATCAAAATGAGGTGTTTTTGTTCTGAACGTAGACTTGGAGATATACTTCATAATGTAACAGTATAGATTCTGAATAGTACAAACCCGTGAATCGGACCTGTTCCCCGTCCATCAGGATCATGATGTTGTGTGAGCTCCTTTCACTGTTGTTGTTGTTTTACAGGAAGTTGGTGTCAGCTGCTTGCATCCTACTGGCTGCTAAGATCAGCAGTGACCTGAAGAAACAGGAAGTCAAACACTTAATTGATGTAAGTCCTTCTAACACACACACACACCTGTTTCCACCTCCTCCAGGTCAAGCCGGCTGAACTGAGCTGTTTTTCACACCCCCACAGTTTTGTCTCCCACGCCTCACATCCACAGACTACCCAATTTTCCTTCATGTATGTAGTCTTGTGATATGTTATGTCTTGTATTATCCTGCTGTCTGCATAATCCTTTCAGAGTGCATGTGGCGGCGCTTCATAGCTAGGCTCGGAGGCTCTCTAACTCTCTAAACTGTGTTCATGTTTGATGACATAAAGTTGAATCTAATCTAATCTAAACACACACACACACACACAGTAGGATCCTGGTGTTGTGAGTTCCATTGGTGCTCGAAACTATTATTTTCCGAAGTTAAATTTGGAAACACACCATTTACTAGTTCAGAACTACGACAACCACGAGTACTCCAAGCTAAATATCCAACATGGCTGCTTGGTGCATCAACAGTTGTGAAAACTATAGTAACGTACTTAGTTACACATAGTTATAAGCATTTCCGTCTTATTTGTGTCTCACTAAATCAGTCGTACACACAGTCCTGTCCAACTTCTATCTGTGGACATGTTGCTACGCTGTTTGCGTTTAAAAAACCAACGTAAAGCGTTGTTATCAGCTGGTATTGTTAACCATGTCTAACTTGGCTAGAGCTAATGAAAACAATGAAAATCGGACTTGTAAATGGAACCCATTCAACCCGAGTGTGGTTCCATTCCCACCTTAGTGCTTCCGGGGTCCGAGGTAAATGACCTGGGTCTGTCAGTCAGCTCATGTTGCCCCTGCTCGGGTATTTGTGAGTGAAAGGAGCTGCAGCGTCTGCAGGACACTTCCTGTCCTCCTCAGATAACTCCCGACTCTCCTCACACACAGCCGACGACGTGGTGTTGTCATTAGATCCCAACTGGTAAAGTTTAGCTTTTCAGAGTGTTGTAGAAATTAAATTAATTTCTGAATCCAAACTCCTCTTATAAACCATTCAGTATCTTCAAGTAGGGCGGAGCAATATAGAATATAATATATAATATTCTATCGACATTGTGATATGAGACTGGATATCGTCTAAGATTTTGGATATTGTAATATGACACAAGTCTTGTCTTTCCTGGTTTTACAAGCTGCATTACAGTAAATTGTCATTCTTTTACCAGATTGCTCTAGCTATTCTATTATTTGCCTTTATTTAGTAGTCATTAAATCCACTTTTCCACACGTTACTGATGATTATTTAAAAAAAATCTTATTGGAAAAATATTTTTCAAAAGCAAAAAATGTCAACCCGACAATAGCACAGCAATATCGATATCTAGGTATTGGGTCAAACATTGTATTTATATTTTGTTTTCTAGTATCTTCAAACCATCCCAAGCATATTTACTGTCCTGAGGACAGGAGTTAGTTTAAGTCTCCATTTGTTGTAAATGACTCAAAGCAATTAATTGATTAATTGATCTGTGCTGTGTCTGTGTCTGTACTGTGTCTGTGTTGTGTTGTGTCTGTGTTGTGTTGTGTTGTGTCTGTGTCTGTACTGTTTCTGTGTCTGTGTCTGTGTTGTGTTGTGTCTGTGTTGTGTCTGTACTGTGTTGTTTCTGTGCTGTGTCTGTGTTGTGTTGTGTCTGTGTTGTGTCTGTACTGTGTCTGTACTGTGTCTGTGTTGTGTTGTGTCTGTGCTGTGTCTGTACTGTGTCTGTACTGTTTCTGTGTCTGTGTCTGTACTGTTTCTGTGCTGTGTCTGTGTTGTGTGTCTGTGCTGTGTCTGTACTGTGTTGTGTCTGTGCTGTGTCTGTACTGTGTTGTGTCTGTGTCTGTACTGTTTCTGTGCTGTGTCTGTGTTGTGTGTCTGTGTTGTGTGTCTGTGTTGTGTCTCTGTAGAAGCTGGAGGAGCGTTTCAGGATCAGCAGGAGGGAGCTGATATCGTTTGAGTTCACCATCCTGGTCGCCCTGGAGATGGCGCTCTACCTCCCGGAGAGCAAGGTCATGCCCCATTACAGGAAGCTGGTGCAGCAGCAGCAGTCCTAGCACCAACCCCCCCCCCCCCCATGAAGACTCTTAGCACCCTCCAGCTCCACAATGTGGCGGCTGGACAGGTCCGTGCCTGGCTCAGAGGCACTGAGGCACCGAGGAATCCTCCTCCTCTCAGTGAAGACACGGAGCCCATCCACACTGTGACAGTAGTGCGACAGCAGTGCCTGGCTCAACGGCACGGCAGCGCAGAGAGCACCATCGGCCTCTCTGCTCCCTCAAACACCAAAGTGACAACACACTGTGACGCACGGTGCCTGGCTCAGCGGCACCACGGGAGACACTGAAGGCCACTGTACCGCCACACTTCAAATCCTCTTTCTTACAGGATTGTAGTTTTTTTTTTTTTTTTTTTACCTCACTAGCTTGTTTGCTGAGATTTTAGAAACAGAGAATCTCTGAGGACAGCTGCTTGAATCTTGTGCGACAGATTTAGGTCATTTCAGTTCAATTTGAGTTTACGTTTTGCAAAGCTCTGTTTACCAGTCGTCCTTTCTAAAATCTCTGCAGTTAAGAATGTGAGGAACTATTGGCTAATAATACAGGTTTATCCTCTGCCCCGGTACTCTGCTCCACTTTGAATCCTCAGCTCATCAACATGCAGGAGTGTTGATTCCACAATGCCGTTAAGATTAGAGTCTACTTACAAATCAAAGACCGAACAGTAAGTCATGTTCTCAGAGTAGAGCAGAAGTTAAAACCCCTGCTTCTCATTTTTGGTTTTAAATCAGTGGAGAAATTTAAACTGAATCTAACTAAAAGCTTCAATGAACGTTTCAAACTCCCAATGGAATTGTTTCCAAAGGGTGTCCAAATATGACTTTAATCTGATGAGATTCTCTCTAGACCTCTGTGTGCTTTGGGTCTCCTTATTATCCGTGTATCAAGTTTGGGTACTGTCTGCGCTGTGGGCCACAGAGACTGTGACAGGGACGAAATTAGATGTAGAGGCTAAAAAAAAAACCTTTATTTTCATTTAAATGTACTGACAGTCCCTAAATACAAATCTTTGTGCATTTGACAATCGTTTTTGTGCGTTTAAAAGCATCTTAAATCGATAGTACTGAGGGTTTTTCAGCAACTGTAGCAAATACATTGTCAACATCTGCGTGTTTTTGTAAAACTTCGTTGTGAAATTACATTTAAATTGATACACCGAGGCTGTGGTGACCACAGTTTCCTGTTCTTCCTTCCATATGTCCCCTAGCTGGACTGGTTTCACAGTCCCAGGTCAGACTCTTGTTTGGAGTGTAACTCGCATTAATGACCTGGACACTTCCATCCCTCTGAATTATCAGTAGGACTTTGTTTTTTCAGGCTTCTGCTTGTTTTTTCTGAAGACGTTTACCCCGGTTCTCCACTGGACATGTCCGTGCTGTGTTCCAGCCGTGCTGCGGTTTTGTTCCGTCCTCAGCCACGCACCATACCACACCGGGAGTGTCTTGCTGCCTGAATCGCAGATTTTATTGTCCCTGGAAGGACTTTACAGAACAAATGATCTGTGACGTTATTATGTCTTTCCAGCATCAATCTCTTGTGGTCCGTGGTGTTGTAGAGGAGACACATACGATATTGGGGGTGTCTTTTGGTAAAATGACCAGTGAATAGTCTTGCTGTGTCACTTCCTGCCCCAGTCTTCTTCACTGAATACTTTCATTTATCACGTAAGCTCTACTTTACTGTGAAACCCGTTTAGATGTTAAAGTGCCTTCACTAAGGGCACCTTGAAAGTAGGAGTTCCTATTCTGCCTGTTCTGGATCCAGGGACTCAAACAGGCAACCTTATCTTCATCTGTCTTCTGTAGTTTGACCTCTGGCTCTCCTGTTTCCTCCCTCTTCCTGCTGGGCTGGTGTGCAGGATCAGCAGACTGCCGCCGCCCCCCCCCCCCCCCCTGGTGGCCACAGAGAACCAGTGCATCCCTTTAGAGGAAATGCTGAGCTGGAACCAAGTAGTGCAGATAAAACCGTCCCTGTTATCAGTGTCTACTGCAGTGATAGTTGCTTGGCTTGCGTCTTTAGTCCGTCCCACCGAGGAAGCATGGACAAATCCTGCAAGTAGAGAAGAAACGAGGAAGTGTGTTTTAGAGGAAAGAGACGTCCTTTTTTTATGTCCCAAGAGCCTAAAAGCGAGGAGATATCAAATCAGGAAAGTGAGATTCAGCCATTGTATTTACTGCAGCTCCTTCTCTCTTCATTTCACTGTGGCATCTTGGGAAATAAGTTTCCCCATCCTGTTTGCTTTGAAGTCACATAAACACTGTGTCCCATTTTGCCCAGGGTTAAAGGGACACAACCGGGGGCTTTTGCGGGTCTTTAATGTCCCAACGAGCTGGGAGTCATTTTGACGATGACTTGCTTCCCGTTCAGGGGGAACTCTAGGGAAGTTCCTTCTAGAAGAACTGAAACAGTCAGTTGATTAGTCGATTGATGGAAAATGAATCTACACGTATTTTGACAATTTGCTTAAATTCACTGATTCCAGCTGTCAGATGTCCACATTTGATGCTTTTCTCTGTACTCCTCATGCTGTAGACTATGCTAACTTGGGCTGTGAGAAATTGTGATTTCACTTTGTTTTACAGGCCAAAAAAAGCCGTTCATCGAGAAAAGAAATGACGGATTCATGATTAATTTAATTCAGGATTTAAAAACAAAAAGCCCTGACATGGTACAACAGGCCTGACCACGGAGATTATTCTGGGATGTCTGCACTGTGGAGCAACGTCAACTACCAATAAGACCTTTTCACTCAAATATTATTTATTCTGTTTTTAGTGCATCATAAAGGGACAAATATTTAACCAAACGGAGGCCTCGGCTGTCAGGACACCGTGGAACATTTCATCTCCTTTACCCAGAAAACTAAGGGGGTATTTTCTTTTAAAAGTGGTTACCGTTGGTTACAGGAGACGACCATGCCGGGCCTCGGTTGTTTTTGCACTTTGCCTTTTTGCTTCACAGTCTTTATTTTATCACCGAGTAGCTATGGTTAGAATATTTTTCTACGGTAAATGTGTGAAGTACGTTATTGTATATTAAAAAATGTCCGTGTCACTGAAATGTATTTATTGTTAATAATCCTCCAGATGAAGAATCCTGTTTTGAACTGTCAGATCTGGTGATGCATCTTCACACCACATCATTGGGTTCAAAACAATGATTTCAAATAGGATTCTTCATCTTGAGGTTTCACATCAACGTTCTTCCACTGATGTTATTTTAAAGGGACCCTGTTGTATTTTCTGAGTCTGTGTCCCTCTGGGCTGTAGTGTTGTAGCAGGACATCTGTGTTCTGTGGAGTATGGTTAATTCAAACTAAATGTATTCTGAGCCTCTGACTGGGCCAATCATCTGCATCCAAGTAGAGAGACCGTTAAGTTAGCCAACTGATCCGTTGATCATTAAAGAGCCCCTATCATTCTCCTTAGCAGCGTCATATTTGTACTCTCGGGTCTATAAGACTAGGTTTACATGATTTGATGTGTCATTCTGCCGCTGGCTGCAGCTCGTCTGTCTGAGACACTCTGAGCTCTTGGCCCCGCCTTCCTGAAAAGCCCAGTCTGCTCCAATTGGTTGGCTGGCCCACTCTGTTGTGATTGGTCAACCAAATTTAAACAAGCCACTGGGCGGGCTGTGCTTGCTCAGGCAGCACCAATGGGCAGCGTTCTCAATCTGTGACATCACTAACTGAGGGATTTCAACCAGGAATAAGGGCGAGGCGTCTCAGGCAGAGGAGAAGGGCTAACCCTAACCCTTTCTACATCTATTACATACATTAAAGTCACTAAAAGATGGACAAACCATAAAAGAAAGCATAACAGGGGCTCTTTAAAGGTATTGGCTTCTCACATGTGAGGATATGAATATCTAGACAGATGGTTAAATACAACAAGCAGTTTGAATATAGGGGAATGAAGACGGCATGTTTACCGTTAACTGTTCACCGGTAACATGATGAGTTGCGTGCAGATTGCCAGATGGTAGAAAATGCTACCCAGCTGCAGCCACATGTGACACTGGACCCTGATGTAATCCAGGTTTCAAAAGTCTGCTAGTTGGATTTTATGAATCTGAACCGGAGATGATGATGGGAACGCGTCAGAAATGTTCTTCTAACGACGGGTTTGGGTCTCAGTTTTCCCTCCTGCTCTAAATCATTCATTCCAGTAATATAGCGCTTTATCAGAGACACTCAAAGTGCATCGGGGGGGGGGGGGCTACTCTCTAACACCACCTATGTGCAGCACCCACCAGGGTGATGCACGGCAGCCTTATTAAGGTAGCGAAGAAGAAGCCAGCGCTGCAGTTTGCACTGAGACACTCCAGAGCAGAGGCATATATTTACATATTTATCTTTGTGGGAAAAGTACATTTTTGGCAAGAAAAAAAAACAGAAATTGATGAGATATGAAAGCTGGTTAAAGAAGCACTCTCACTAAATAACTATATCTTGCAATAAGACTCGATTGAGAGTAAAAACAGCACACAAAGTCCAAAGTTTTCTTCTCTACATTAGAGATCGGTTCTCTTTATTCTATGCAGCTGTTCTTCTGTCAGCCGACCTTCATCCTCCTCCTCCTCCTCCTCCCCCTCCTCTTCCTCGCTGTGTTTACCTGAAATGTGCCACCGCCCTTATTTAAAACTCCTGTTGTGTTTAGTTTGTTTTGTATAGCGTATTTATCATTTTATTCTTCTTTTAGCACTAAAAGGTTGTCAAAGGGAATTATTAACCAAGTGTTTGTCTTCCATTTGTAATATTTTTTTTTACATTTTAAGTTATAGTTCATTCTAAGTTATGTTCATTTGATTTGATGCCAGCCTGTGTGTAGATATGATTTCTATAGTTTTGGGTTCAGCTGCTGTGATAAAGATGAGAGCAGTATGTAGAGTTTTAATGTGAAATCTATCATCCTGTGTCAGGGACTAATACTGACTACACTGTACAGCTGGGTATTATGAAGGAAATCATATTTCAATATATTATTGATAAAATACATCGGGGGTGTCAAACACATGGCCCGTGGGCCAGAACCGGCCCGCCAAAGCCTCCAGTCAGGCCCACTGGATTCAATTCAATTCAATTTTATTTATAGTATCAAATCACAATACAATTTTTAGATAATTAATGTGGATACAATGACTTAAGTGTTAAAGGCAAATAATAGAACAGAAGTTCAGAAAAATACATCAGTGTACTGCAATACAGCCTTTAAAACCATGATAAGACAAAAAAATGTAAGAAGATATCTCATATATGGATGTGGATATAATAGATCAGATGTTGAGATATTGCCCCCCCCCCCCCCCCCCCCCCCCCCCCACTGCCAACAGCTGCTGTGGTGTCGCCGGTCACGCTGCACGACAGTTTGGGATCACACACATCTGGAGGAGATGAGAGCATTAAAATATTTATATTCTATATTTTGTAAAAGATAAAGACCATATACTGTTTGAACTGCCAATGTTCAATTCAAGTTTATTTTCAATAAAAGATTGAAATGACTTTACTGTGATGTTTACTGCAGCTGCTGCTAGGAAACGGTTGACTATTATACTCTATGACACTTTGTTATGACATTTGTGTACATTTTATGACATACTATATAATTTTATGACTTTTTAATGGCGTGCTACTCTGAATATTTCTAACGCTTATTAAATATTATACTATGACTTTTTGATCAGAAAGGTTTTTATTGCCAAGTAGGTTCGCACATACAAGACAAAGAATGTGGTGCATAACAATAAAAAGGTCCAGATACAGAGAAAATATAGAAATGTCCAATAGAACTTATCAAACAAAGACATCTGTAATAATGTACATAGTAAAACTTTGTTTAACAGCTGTATTATGAAGTGTTTTTAGTCATTATTTATGACATAATCAAAGGGTTTTCTTGTCTTCGGTGCATGACGATAAACACAATCCAAACATCATGAGACATAATAGAAAATATGAAAATACAAAAAGAATACTTCAAAACATGTTTTTCCCTCTTGTACTATGACATTTAATATGACACTATGTAAGGGATACTGTAGAGCGAGAGGGTAGTTAATATTGCAAATTGATTTTTTATTTAATTTCATAAAAAATGATGAAAACAAAATGACAACTATTATATTTAAAGACATATACATTTATAAGTTTTCATTTCAGTTAGATTCATTTGTTTTTTGACATGTTTTACCTCTTTTTTTCTTTCTATTTTTTGTAATTCAAGTATTTGAAAGATATGGATATACAGCAAGGAAAATATTTTAGAAAATCAAGCATTTATAAAATTCTACAGCTTTTTAGAACAGTCATGTTAGTTTAATGTCAGGCACAGTCCAAGACTGTATATTATTAATATATATATATATATATATATATATATATATATATATATATATATATATATATATATATATCATATAGTCTATGAAAATTCCTCCAGACTGACTGAGACCAGCACCAAAAGACAGCTCAGCCTAGAGGTGAACAGTGGTAGAAGAAGTATTCAGATCCTTTACTTAAAGGTCCCATTGCATAAAAATGTCACTTTATGAGGTTTTGTAACATTAATATGAGTTCCCCCAGCCTGCCTATGGCCCCCCAGTGGCTAGAAATGATGATAGGTGTAAACCGAGACCTGGGTATCCTGCTCTGCCTTTGAGAAAATGAAAGCTCAGATGGGCCAATCTGGAATCTTCCCCTTATGAGGTCAATAGATACAGTATTAGGGACCACTAAGGTCTATATAAAGAGACTTCAGATACAGTATTAGGGACCACTAAGGTCTAGATAAAGAGACTTCAGATACAGTATTAGGGACCACTAAGGTCATATAAAGAGACTTCAGATACAGTATTAGGACCACTAAGTCTATATAAAGAGACTTCAGATACCAGTATTAGGGACCACTAAGTCTATATAAAAGAGACTTCAGATACAGTATTAGGGGACCACTAAGGTCTATATAAAAGAGACTTCAGATACAGTATTAGGGACCACTAAGGTCTATATAAAAGAGACTTCAGATACAGTATGAGGGGACCACTAAGGTCTATATAAAGAGACTTCAGATACAGTATTAGGGACCACTAAGGTCTATATAAAGAGACTTCAGATACTTCAGATTTTTCCTTTTTGTTATGTTCATGCTATTATAACTTTGTTATACTGCCCATAAGACATGCCGAGCTCTTCCTGCTTCTGGCCATGGCTGCGCTAGACCTGCAGATGAGTGAGTAATAATGTGACAGGAGCAAAAAGCTGTCAAAACTGGTTTGGGTTTCAGAGGGTTGAACTCCGGATATGAGGACTCTGGTTAAGGTCTGGCAATATGGTAATGTGACGTCTATCAGTCTATTAACAGCGAATTGTACTGTGGTTGAACCTTAATCCATTTCTGATCTGGATCCGAGCTGCTTGGAGATGAGTGGATGAAAATTTGAATAAGAAGTAATTTGTAAAAGATTAAGACCCTATGGTGTTAAAACTGCCAATTCATTTTCTTTAAAAAAAAAATCGATAACTGGTTCTGTTCGGATCTGAGTCATTTTTGTTCCCTTTAAACCCAGTGGGGCAAAGAAACTCCACCTGACAGCAGTTAGTTTCCTCGAGGCCTCTTCGGTCTGCAGGGACACAAAGAAAAGGTCAGCACGTTAACTCGCCGGTTTCTTCACATCAGTTCGGTGCTGCTTCATGTAAACCTCCAAATATATCTTTTTATATCGAACTATATGTATTTGT
Organism: Etheostoma spectabile; assembly: GCF_008692095.1. Taxonomy (NCBI): domain Eukaryota; kingdom Metazoa; phylum Chordata; class Actinopteri; order Perciformes; family Percidae; genus Etheostoma; species Etheostoma spectabile. The sequence continues at coordinate 11,822 of NW_022603475.1, forward strand.
CTCTGTTCACACATTCAGTGTGAAGACGCCCTCTCAAAAACAACCCAAGTGTAAGGCGTTATCTCAAACTGAGCTGGTTCCTGTTTCTCAAGAAGACAGCACGCTACTCAGAAAGTTAGTTAGTTCAAAAACCCATTTACAGATCAGGACCACCATCTTCTACAATGAAGTTGTTACCCAGTCAAGTTAAAGTCTGAAGACAGGGTTTTATGTCTAATATTGATCAGAACATCTGTAATTATATCACTTTTAGCCTGAGGACGTCCTCCTAAAAACAACAGACGCTCATGGCTCTAGATACAGTGGATACTGGTTCCTGTTTCTTCAGGCTACTCAGACATAAAGTGTAAAACCACATCTTTGTTGTCATGACTACAGTCTTCTCTTTATTCTGCCACTGCAAACATGTTTCCTCTGCTCTACAATGAAGTTGTTACCCAGTCAAATTAAAGTTTTAAGACCCTGTTTCCTGAACCCAAAGCCAGAATCCCACCACAGTTCTGACTTACTTTCTTCTGAGATCTGACTTGGGTGGAGAGAGTAAACTGTCGACACTTCTACAGGAGGAGATGTCCTCTGTCTGGCCTCTCTGGTCTCCTGCAGGACGAGATCAGGACGTTGTGTTACTCTCAGCTGGTTTCTCAAACCCTTTTTCTTTCTGTGATTACAGATGTCACTGTTTTGCTAAATTTATAATGTTTATGTTTAATTTGCGTTGGTGCCAATCCATGAAGTTGAAGCATATTTTTTTCAAAATTTCATGGTCTACATTCACACTTGAGTATATAACGCACCAAAACCTGTCTAAAACGATTAGGTACATGTATAAATGTCAGTTTTAGAGATATAAAAGAATATAAAGAAAGTTACAAACAAAACCAGCAGCATATTTGTTTTCAAATTCACAATTAAATACTGTACATTTTATGGATTGGGACAAAACACCGCAGGGTATTTGGCAGAGAACTTTTAACATAAAGTCGATAATGGTTTTGTCTATGCAGTAATTCATTTAAAAAGCAGGGCCCAGGTTTGGGAACGAAAACCATTTTCTAGCCACTTTTTCCTGGTTCACCTCATGGCCTACAATGATGCTGAGATGTCCAGATGAACGCAAACTCACCACTGTAGCATTGGAGTACTCAGTTTCTACAGGAGGGTCTGAAAAACATGCAGTTCAGAGGATTAGTCACAGGAAAGTGTGTTGTTTTGGGATTTCTGTGAGTTTTGGATGTCCAGTTGCTTCTGTGTGTGTGTGTGTGTGTGTGTGTGTGTGTGTGTGTTTCCTGTGGTCTCACCTTTGCGTTTCCTGGCTCGCTTTCTGCAGATGATCAGAGCAGTTGCTGATACTACGATGACCAGGAGGACCAGAGGGAGACGCACGTACAGCATGTTGTGGAAGTTTCTGTTCAGCGAGGGAGGAATTTGTGAATGAAGAAGAGACCTTGTTGAAACAAAAATAAAACACAGGCTGGAGACTGGATTAAAAGTTTAGATATTCGGTGAAAGAGTTTAATTATTTTCTCGAGAGAACATCAACAAATGACGAGAATGGCAGTTCACAATGAAACAGAGTAACAAGTGACACCACACATTCTGGTAATACAATCAGTAATCCACTTTTTTATATGCAGTGCCCCCGAGGAAAACCAACCCTTGTTTGGAACCAGTTTAATCTCAAACATAACAATCAGTGGACCTCAGGCAGACAGTTGGAGCTCTTACGTATTTCTGAATCTGTCCCTCGTGTGTCCAAGTGTCTTGACCAGTCATTCTATCTTAGCTAAAAAAGGACATCTTGTCTCTTGGATAGGCTCTGGTCTCGACCTGGGACCTGCTATGATAAACACCGTTCTAGGCAACTGTTTCTGTCAGGCTCCACGTCATCTATCCTTGGTGGGAAAATGCAAAGTCATAACATATCCAGTTGTCTCCTACAAAGAGATCCCACTGAGGACAGATACAGGAACCAAATACTCTGAGAGGCATTGAAGATATTATTATGAATAATTAATATGAAAATCATTGGTTAAATGTAATTTTCCCATTACAAGCACCAGCCCTGTGGGTGTTTCAGCAGGAGAACACGTTGGTTTTACACTCTGGAATATGATGGTATACGTTACGATTGTTAATTAAAGAACATCTTCTGGCTCCGACGCACACACTCGCAGAACAACATCAGCAACAGGAGCCCCTGATGTTCAAACCGACAATACATTCTGTTTTTATAGATGCACTTTGCAGCCTTCACATAGGACTGATTATCAACTCTAAATATACAACCATCCTCAGGGGAGCTTTATTAGAATTAAGAAATAACTAAAATAACTGTACCTGCAGCTGGTGTTGTGTGTTTCTGTTGAGGCTCGCTGGCATCAGGGGAGGATGATGAAGGTGTGGAGGATGATGAAGGTGTGGAGCTGAAACTCTGTGATGTCATCAGTGTGGAGGCTGATGGGACTGATGGTGGAGAAGGTCTGGGAGGAGAGGTTGGAGCTGTGAACATTAAAAAACCCAATCAACCATCAGAGAGGGATTGTAGAGATCCAAAGAAGTGGTGCTGACCAGATGCTCCCTGCAGAGAACTCGGTGCTAACATCCATGTGTTTTAATCCCACAGCTAAATGCACAAGGTCATCAATGGGTTTGTGCTACAACCTCCAATCAGCTGCAGGGGGGGGCCGTCTGACTTCATCACATATTTTACACATCAGCTGTTAAAGGAGCATTCATCAGAGTTCACCATGATGGAAATATGCAGCTCTAAATACAACTGTTAGACTAAACATGTTGAGTTATTGGAAACATCAGCAGCTGTCAGTTAACAGTTAATAACATGACTCTCAGGAGAAACTCACCCTCTGGAACTCGGAGCTCAATCTCCTGGTATGATGGTGAGAATAATCTGACCAAACCACATCTGTACCGTCCTGAGTCAGACTGAGTCAGGTTTCTGATGCTCACATACAGAACTGTCTTAGAAAATATAAAATGTTCATATCTGATGCTGTATCTGCCTCTCTGAGCTGTGTCCTCTTCTGTCTCAATGAGAATGTCTCCTTCTATATTTCTCTTCTTTCCACCCAAATTAAAGGAGCATCCAACTGTGATGTTTCCTCCTTCAGTTCCTGTTCTCTGGATGATTTCTGCATTGATGAGACCGATTTTTCCATCCTGCAGTGCTGTTAAAAAGATGACCAATCAATAGTTACTATGTGTACTTCCTGTAAGATGTTGCAGTCTGATTTGTTTCACATTTCCATAAATCAAACCTAGATCCCCACAGTCCTACTGGGAGCGTCCCAGTTCAACCAGTCTGGGACTGAGGGGTAACACTTTAAACAACAGAGATCTGGATTCTTTCAGATTTCAAGCATTAAAATAATCTCCCAGTCTGACTCAGATTTAATGTTCCTCAGAGAATAAAAACAACTAAAAAAGCAAAGAAGTGACTGAGTCAACAATAATGAACCACATGTGAACATCACTGTGTTCAGACTGAATGGGGGGGGCAGTTTTAGAGGCAGCACGGCTACATACAACGTCAAAGTTTGACTTCATCCTGGGTTTTATGAATCTGCCTCCAAACACACCCAGACAGCCAGAAGGACAGAACCTTTGTTTGGAGCAATGTATGAATGATACGATGATAACACCTATGCACCTTTTTGTTTTATCTTCTATAATTAGATTTTCCTGTGTGAAACACTGAAACTTAACTTCTCTCCTCCCCTCCCACTGACCCACCACTGGTCAGTTATTCCAGACTCAGCTGATCCTCCAGACCTGGTTCCCACAGAGCTTTAGTTTGGCCCCTGAAGGAAGAGGACGTTTTAATTGGTTATCCCACTTCCAAAGCTCTGATTGGTTGTTTCTCAAACCGTCAATGTTCACATCACCACCACAAATATTAGAATTACTGAACCAACTGGAGTTTAAATATGTCTCCCTCTTTTTTAATGTTTGCCTTAATTGTTTTGTTTTCATAAAATGTTGAGAGGGTGATGAACTTTTTTTGGAGGGACCAAAGACAAAACTGAAGAGACTGCAAAGGGCTTTTTAGGAATAGAAGATTCAGCCTCCCTCCCCCCAAAATGATAGGTTTACAGTTCCTAAAAGAGCAGAACAAAACCTATAAGATATCGTACTGTCCTATGAGATATGAAAAAGAACCGCAGGAGGAGGTAAGGGTCCAGTTTTTATTGATTCCAAAGAGTTCAACAAACAACAAATCCAAAAGGCAAAAACAAACTTAAAAAATACAAAATGCAAAAAGGTCCTGGGAAATAAGGCGAGAAGACAACAGGGAGCAAAGACAGGGGAAAAACCCTCGGGGAAACACAGGAACAGACAGGGATCACTAACGGGAACACACAGCAGTACACAGAATGAGGAACAAAGTACAACACAAGCCGACAGAGGGTTAATACAAGAGGTAACGAGGTAACAAGGAACAGGTGAGACATCAGGTGGATCACATCAGGCCGGGCAGGACAATCAGACAGACAGGAAGTAAAACTAGAAACAAGAGGAGACAGAGACCAGACTTCAAAATAAAACAGGAAACAGAACATAGACACTCAGAGGGGAACACAAGACAGAGACTACCACACAAGACCGAGACTACCACACAAGACAGAGACTACCACACAGGACAGAGACTACCACACAAGACAGAGACTACCACACAGGACAGAGACTACCACACAAGACAGAGACTACCACACAAGACAGAGACTACCACACAGGACAGAGACTACCACACCAGACAGAGACTACCACACAAGACAGAGACTACCACACAAGACAGAGACTACCACACAGGACCAGGGAGGAAACTAAGACACAAACACAAGGAGACAAGACAGAACAAAAAACAAAGCAAACACCCACACCATAATAAAAATGTTATGTAGACTATTTAAAAAACAATGAAACATTTCATTTTATACATATTTCAGTGCATGTTAGTTTTTCCTTCCCCTTCACCACTTCTCATATGAAAATGACGCTGCTGATTTTCTGTGTTCTGTTTATGTTGTGTGTGTGTGTGTGTGTGTTTGTGTGTGTGTGTGCGTGTGTGTGTGTGTGGGTGTGTGTGTGTGTGTGTGTGGTGTGTGTGTGTGTGTGTGTGAGTTGTGCGTGCGTGCGTGTGTGGGTGCGTGCGAACATTGGTGGTTCACTTGCATAAGTGGCAACATGACAAAATTAACTCTATGGGTGTGTGTCTGTATGTGTGTCTGTTTGTGTGTGTGTGTTTCTGTGTGTGCGTGCCTGCATGTGTGTGTGTGTGTGTGTGTGTGTGTGTGTGTGTGTGTGTGTGTGTGTGTGTGTGTGTGTTAGGTTTTGTTGTGCATCGTTACTGCTGCACTTCTACTTCTGGAGTTGGTTTAATTAAAATCATTTAAAATCATTATTTTCTCTCTTCCACTCTAAAAGATGAACTCTATTATATAACTACTAAACAGGGTAAACAATAGAAATGTAGAGTGGAACTCCGAGGACAGGAGATCAAGAGCTGACTGCAGATCATCAGGTTAATCTGAGTAGATCTCTTTTAGAGAAGGACATTTTAGAGAGACTAAGACACAAAGAAATAAGAAGTAAAAAGCTGAGTTTACTCACTGAGGAAGAAGAAGCAGATCAGAGACTGACCCACGTTCATGTTGGAGGATCTGATGGTTTAACGCTGCCTCTCTTTCTTCTTCACTGGTAAACCAGGAACTGGTCACTTCTCTAAATGATGGAGGCCCTCCCCCAAACACATCAGCCCCCCCCCCTACTCTCCTCCACCCTTTATTCTTTATTAAGTGTCTTCTTTAATCTGACAGTTTATGTCTGATTTTACATTAAAACTAGACTTGGTTGTTTCTTTAAGTCATATGTTTGGAAAATCAATGTATGGCTATAAATTCTCACTTTTTGATTCTTATAGATATTATGTAGTCTTTTATGTGTATTCTTTCTTTAATCTACCAGTTTAACCTGCTTTAAAAGATCAACTTTTTTCAAACAACCGTTTAGTCATTGTGTTTTATCAGAAGAAAAATTAAATGGCAGCTGATTTTTTAATCGTTTTATTTCATTTTCCTGTAGAAAACTGCTGCTTTATGGAACATGAAGAATATGATTTCTTATTATTTTAAAAGTTGTTACAGCGTTGTGTCTATGAAACTATGCAGTAACAGTTGGTCAGTGTCATCCCGAGATGTCCTCTCATAATTCAGGTGTTCAGACTGAAAACACACCTCATTAAAAATGCATATGGTTAAAAGTCTAGTTTTCTGTCAGAGCACTTGAATTAATATGCTAAAATATGAGTGGAATAATGGAATGGATACATGGAATATTTGCTTAACAATGCCCCAAAAATCCTGCCTATCACAGCTTCATATTTCTGCATAATAATGTCTAATTAGGGTGTGACTGCGTTGAGTGACAGGTGGGTGACCTAACAGGTGGCTAGCGTGTACAGGCCAATGTTGTCATGACGACTGGATTCAAACCTAAATACATCCACTATAGCTTGACATGTACTGAATAAATACAGATATAATAATATATAATATAACTGCTATTAAACATATACATTTGTGCAAAAGCAATAAACACAAAGAGCTAATTAAAAAACATTATCTTTAAAAAAAACAATATATATATATATATATATATATATATATATATATATATATATATATATATATATATATATAATGTGAGCTGTAACTGACAGCTTCCCCCAATAAATGATAAAACCAGATTTTTTTTGAGTGAATGTGACTCATTGAAAGCCCCGTGTGGCCCCTGGGGGCCCCTGAGAGAGTCCATGTAGCTGACAGCGTTGAAGCTACACCTGATGTAGAGTAACAGTAGAGTACAGAGGAGGTGGAGTGTCTGGGGGGGGGCTGCCGGCCCAGCTGGCTTCTACCCGAGGAACAGAGTAGACCACGGTATCTGCGTCACCACAGGGGGCGCTGTGCAGCGAGGCAGCTGGACCGCTGGGGACATCCAGCTCAGAGTAGGTGAGCTCGTCTTCAGTCTGCAAGAAAACACAAAGCTCAAACTTCATCAGCTGACTCTACTCGCCTGCTTCTTCAGGAGCAGCATTTCAGAAGGAGCTGCTGATGGAAACTGTTCACAGGGTTGGAGCTCTGAATCTGTTGTTTACCATGAACATCTGGATCAGTGACACACACCCCCCCCCCCCCCCCCCTCTCTCTGTTCACACTTCCTCCTCTATGGCTTTAGAGACAGTCCAGTATGATCACTAACTGGCCTGGTTCCTGTTTTTTTTTGCTTTTCTCTCTTGATGAACAAAATAGACAGATGCAAGTCCTCCTCTGACTATATTGATTTAACTTAACATTCTCTGAGTAAATAACTGGATTTCCTTTTAATTTTGAAAACATTAAGCTCATTTAAAATCCTATTTTGTCCACAATCTTCTCTCTATTCTGACATTCTGAAAAAAGTTGATAACATCTTCATTTGTCTCAGGCCACGTCTCAAAGCCTGCATCCAAACATAAAAAGCCAAATGAACATTATTACATGACTCATGATGACCAAAGATAGGTAGGTGCTAGGGACAGAGAAACAGCTGTGGGAATAAAAACTAGTCCCTATCAGCTGCAGCCTGAAGGGGTTTCCTGACCCCTAAAAGCCAACCACACCCTTGACTTACTTTCATCTGAGAAGTGGGTGCAGTGACTAAGCTGTAGTCCTCGGTGGTCTCTACTCCATCTGGTTTGGTGTATTTGGCGTAAGTGTAAACTGTGGACACTTCTACAGGAGGAGATGTGCTCTGTCTGTCCTCTCTGATCTCCTCATACACTGGGTTGGCCTGCAGGAAGAGATCAGGGCTTTGGATTAATATCAGCTGGTTGATCCTGACACTACTGATGCTGAGATGTCCAGATGAACCCAAACGCACCTTTGTAACATGAGAGTACTCAGTTTCTACAGGAGGTTCTGAAAAACATGTAGTTCAGAGGATTAGAATAAAGAGATGACTTTATAAAAACTTGTCTGACTTCATTTAAACATTGATCTTTCTAAACTTTCTGGTCGACCTTAAAGCTTCTATATATGAGATTTGAAACATTAATATAGCAGCAAACAACCAGCCTGTAGGAGTCCTGATCAGAGCATGAAGTCCCAGTGGGAGTTGTTCTCAGAGCTTCTCTGGTCTTTGTTTGGTAGCCGGGCCGGCCGCGGGCCTGTTAGAGCATGTGAGTCCCTCCCTTTGAAACTGTTGCCCCCCCCCCCCTCTGTATTAAAGAGATGTAAATATGTTTCATGCTGTCTGGACGGTGTGGACGGTCCAGGTGAACCTCTGGTCCTTCATACTGACTGTGGTTAAAGAGTCTCCAAGAATGGACCTCGTCTCTTCTGTCTCTGTTGCTGTGGATGAGTCTCCTCTTTGGAAACGTCTCCTGAGTAGAAGCAGTTCGGGGGACTGGAGCCAATCATTGTAATAGAGTCTGAGAGACCCCGTCCCCATTGTTACAAAAGACCCTCAGTGGACAGTGGCCCAGGACACAGTCGTCCATATGAACATCCACCCTGCCTGAGATGGAGAGTCCTACGAGCTGTTTTACAAAGGTCTTGTGTCTCTGTAGTGTGTTAATGGTTATATATATAGCAGGTGTGTGTGTGCATGCATATGTGTGTGTGTGTGTGTGTGTGTGTTTCCTGTAGTCTCACCTTTGGGTTTCTTGTCTCTCTTCCTGCAGAAAATTAGCAAAGCTGCTGATAATATGAGGACCAGGAGGACCAGAGTCAGACCCACATACAGCAGAGCTCTCTGGGCTGTTGGAGCAGAAGAACACGTTGGTTTGACACTTCCTGGTCCATTAGTAAATATATCTGGCAGCAGAAACTGGACTACAAGGTACATGAGGGACCTGAGAGATCATTCATGCTGTGTTGGCCAACTAATAGTAACATCAACTTCATCTTTTTAATTCAATACTTTATAACCATTTTATAACATTTAAACCAACAAATATATGTTCTATGCAGACGAGCATACATATCCATGTATGTGCTGTAACAGTATATTCAAATACACACAACAAAGTAACTGTACCTGGAGTTGGGTGTTTCTCTTGAGGCTCGCTGGCTTCAGGGGAGGATGATGAAGGTGTGGAGGATGATGAAGGTGTGGAGCTGAAGCTCTGTGATGTCATCAGTGTGGAGGATGATGAAGGTGGGGAGGATGATGAAGGTGTGGAGCTTAAACTCTGTGATGTCATCAGTGTGGAGGATGATGGGACTGATGTTGAAGGAGGTCTGGGAGGAGAGGTTGGAGCTGTGAAACATTAAAAACCCAATCAACCAGTCAGAGAGTGATTGTAGAGATCCAAAGAAGTGGTGCTGACCAGATGCTCCCTGCAGAGAACTCGGTGCTAACATCCATGTGTTTTAATCCCACAGCTAAATGCACAAGGTCATCAATGGGTTTGGTGCTACAAGACTCCAATCAGCTGCAGTGGGGGGGCCGTCTGACTTCATCACATATTTTACACTTCAGCTGTTAAAGGAGCATTCATCAGAGTTCACCATGATGGAAATATGCAGCTCTAAATACAACTGTTAGACTAAACATGTTGAGTTATTGGAAACATCAGCAGCTGTCAGTGAACAGTTAATAACATGACTCTCAGGAGAAACTCACCCTCTGGAACTCGGAGCTCAATCTCCTGGTATGATGGTGAGAATGAGAAAGATCTGTCCAAACCACATCTGTACCGTCCTGAGTCTGACTGAGTCAGGTTTCTGATGCTCACATACAGAACTGTGTCTGATAATGGAAAAAATCCTTCTTCATATTCAATACTGTATCTGCCTCTCTGAGCTGTGTCCTTTTCTGTCTCAATGAGAATGTCTCTTTGTTTACATTTGTCTTTACAGAAGATTCTCCAATATCCAGAGAAAGTGAAGGAGCATGCAACGGTGATGTTTCCTCCTTCAGTTCCTGTTCTCTGGATGATTTCTGCATTGATGAGACCGATGTTTCCATCCTGCAGTGCTGTTAAAAAGATGACCAATCAATAGTTACTATGTGTACTTCCTGTAAGATGTTGCAGTCTGATTTGTTTCACATTTCCATAAATCAAACCTAGATCCCCACAGTCCTACTGGGAGCGTCCCAGTTCAACCAGTCTGGGACTGAGGGGTAACACTTTAAAACAACAGAGATCTGGATTCTTTCAGATTTCAAGCATTAAAATAATCTCCCAGTCTGATTTAATATCCCCAGAGAATAAAATCAACTAAAAAAGCAAAGAAGTGACTGAGTCAACAATAATGAACCACATGTGAACATCACTGTGTTCAGACTGAATGGGGGGGGGGGCAGTTTTAGAGGCAGCACGGCTACATACAACGTCAAAGGTTGAATTTATCCTGGGTGTTGAAGCCATTCCACTGATTTTAGTTTTCTCCTTTTCACATGCATGTGATTTATAATTATACTGATACGTGTATTTGGATAATGCTGATTACAATTAATATTGAATATGTTGATGTGATGTTAACGGTGATGATGATGATGATGTCAGGGGGTGTCTATATTTAGACCTCACCTGAGCCAGGTGTGTGCGTGTGACTAGAGAGCGGAAGGAAAATTAATTTTCAACCGCTTGTGAGACAAGCGTTTATTTCTTTGTTTAAGACAATTTTATTTATGTTTCTGTTGCAGTTATAGAATAAAGAAACGGATTATTGTGACACTACGAACGAATGCGCATTGTTTTACTGACCGCTCCTACAATAAGTTGAAAATTAATCCATCGGAACGCGAGTAGAGACGCCAGCCAACGTGGAGATGAGTGAATGAGACCGGAGTCCGGGTCTTATACGGGACTGATCTGGACTGATGCCAGGATCTGATATCTCCGGTACCGTGAGTACACGAGCGACAGCGCTGTTTCCTGAACCTGGTTACGGTCAAACACTCAGAAGTGACAAACGAATGAATGAAGTGTTTGATAAGCAGACAGACGAATCCATGAGACTGCCTATAGGATTATAATGTTTTTCTAAATGAGGTGGAGCAATGGATAAAAACGCAGTCTGACCCACAAGCTCTTGTGGATGCTGGGGACAGTGTCTCACAGACTGGATCAAAGAGCTCTAAAGGATCCAAATCATCATCCGTTGTTTCATCATGAAGGCTGCTGCAGACAAAGCTGCTCTGCAGGCCAGAGCTGAAGCTCTCAAAAGGAAACATGAACTGGAAAGGGAGAAGCATCAGCTGGGTTTAAAAATGGAGTCCTTGGATTTGGAAGCAGATATTGCTGCAGCTGATGCGAGGCTAAAGGCTCTGGAGGAATTTGAGAGTGATGAAGCCTCGGAACTTGGAAAAGAAACGGATGACCAAGTTAATGCATCTGATAGAATAGAAGGAAGCCTGGCGCAACTGGAGTTTGCACGGATAGGAACCATACCTAAAACACCTTTACAGAAAATGATCCACACTCAGTACCCACCACTAACTGGAATCACAAAAAGGTCTGAGCAAGCACCAAGGACTACAACGAATCTCCCCCCATTCAGGGTTGTTGTGTCAGAGGGACCATGCAGGCGAGGCGAATCCACTCCCAGAGGTGAAACGGCTCAGAGCATCGACCTCACAAACATCATACAAAGACAAACCGACCTGGCGGATCTGCTGGTATGAATCTGCCTCCAAACACACCCAGACAGTCAGAAGGACAGAACCTTTGTTTGGAGCAGTGTATGAATAATACACACAATGATAAGCATAAACATCATTGAGTGAGAATTATGTCCAACTGATTCAGAGTGATCATAACTTGTCTGATTGTTTTCAAAAGATTGATTTTCTTCTCAACTATCTGCAGCTGTAGTCAGATAGCAGCTCCACTTTTTGTTTTATCTTCTATAATTAGATTTTCCTGTGTGAAACACTGAAACTTAACTTCTCTCCTCCCACTGACCCACCACTGCTCAGTTATTCCAGACTCAGCTGATCCTCCAGACCTGGTTCCCACAGAGCTTTAGTTTGGCCCCTGAAGGAAGAGGACGTTTTAATTGGTTATCCCACTTCCAAAGCTCTGATTGGTTGTTTCTCAAACCGTCAATGTTCACATCACCACCACAAATATTAGAATTACTGAACCAACTGGAGTTTAAATATGTCTCCCTCTTTTTTAATGTTTGCCTTAAATGTTTTGCTTTCATAAATGTTTGAGGGTGATGAACTTTTTTTGGAGGGACCAAAGAAAAAACTGAAGAGACTGCAAAGGGCTTTTTAGGAATAGAAGATTCAGCCTCCCTCCCCCCAAAATAATAGGTTTACAGTTCCTAAAAGAGCAGAACAAAACCTATAAGATTCGTACTGTCCTATAAGATATGAAAAAGAACCGCAGGAGGAGGTAAGGGTCCAGTTTTTATTGATTCCAAAGAGTTCAACAAACAACAAATCCAAAAGGCAAAAACAAACTTAAAAAATACAAAATGCAAAAAGGTCCTGGGAAATAAGGCGAGAAGACAACAGGGAGCAAAGACAGGAAAAAAACCCTCGGGGAAACACAGGAACAGACAGGGATCACTAACGGGAACACACAGCAGACACAGATGAGGAACAAAGTACACACAAGCCGACAGAGGGTAAATACAAGAGGTAACGAGGTAACAAGGAACAGGTGAGACATCAGTGGATCACATCAGCCGGCAGGACAATCAGACAGACAGGAAGTAAAACGAAACAAGAGGAGACAGAGACCAGACTTCAAAATAACACAGGAAACAGAACATAGACACTCAGAGGGGAACACAAGACAGAGACTACCCACACAGACCGAGACTACCACACAGGACCGAGACTACCACAAGGACAGAGACTACCACACAAGACAAAGACTACCACACAAGACAGAGACTACCACACAGGACAGAGACTACCACACAAGACAAAGACTACCACACAAGACAAAGACTACACACAAGACAAGACTACCACACCAGACCAGGGAGGAAACTAAGACACAACAACACAAGGAGACAAGACAGAACCAAAAAAAAGGAAAGAAGGAAAATGAAACAAAGCAAACACCCACACCATAAAAGTTATTTAGACAAATAAAAACATTGATATGAAACATTTCATTTTATACATATTTCAGTGCATTTTAGTTTTTCCTTCTCCTTCACCACTTCTCATGTGAAAATGACGCTGCTGATTTTCTGTGGTGTGTGTGTGTGTGTGTGTGTGTGTGTGTGTGTGTGTGTGTGTGTGTGTGTGTGTGTGTGTGTGTGTGTGTGTGTGTGTGTGTTCTGTTTGTGTGTGTGGTGTGTGTGTGTTTGTTTGTTTGTGTGCATGCATGTGCGTGCGAACATTGGTGGTTCACTTGCACAAGTGGCAACATGACAACATTAACTCTATGGGTGTGTGTCTGTTTGTGTGTGTGTGTTCATGTGTGTGCGTGCCTGCATGTGTGTGTGTGCGTGTGTGTGTGCGTGTGTGTGTGTATGTTAGGTTTTGTTGTGCATCGTTACTGCTGCACTTCTACTTCTGGAGCTGGTTCAGTTAAAATCATTTAAAATCATTATTTTCTCTCTTCCACTCTAAAAGATGAACTCTATATATAACTACTAAACAGGTAACCATAGAAATGTAGAGTGGAACTCCGAGGACAGAGATCAGAGCTGACTGCAGATCGTCAGTTTAATCTGAGTAGATCTCTTTTAGAGAAGGACATTTTAAAGAGACTAAGACACAAAGAAATAAGAAGTAAAAAGCTGAGTTTACTCACTGAGGAAGAAGAAGCAGATCAGAGACTGACCCACGTTCATGTTGGAGGATCTGATGTTTTAACGCTGCCTCTCTTTCTTCTTCACTGGTAAACCAGGAACTGGTCACTTCTCTAAATGATGGAGGCCCTCCCCCAAACACATCACCACCCCCCCCCTACTCTCCTCCACCCCTTTATTCTTTATTAAGTGTCTTCTTTAATCTACCAGTTTAACCTGCTTCAAAAGATCAACTTTTTTCAAACAACCGTTTAGTCATTGTGTTTTATTAAAAGAAAAATTAAATGGCAGCTGATTTTTTAATCGTTTTATTTCATTTTCCTGTAGAAAACTGCTGCTTTATGGAACATGAAGAATATGATTTCTTATTATTTTAAAGGTTGTTACAGCGTTGTGTCTCTGAAACTATGCAGTAACAGTTGGTCAGTGTCATCCCGAGATGTCCTCTCATAATTCAGGTGTTCAGACTGAAAACACACCTCAATAAAAATGCATATTGTTAAAAGTCTAGTTTTCTGTCAGAGCACTTGAATTAATATGCTAAAATATGAGTGGAATAATGGAATGGATACATGGAATATTTGCTTAATAATGCCCCAAAAATACTGCCTATCACAGCTTCATATTTCTGCATATTAATGTCTAATTAGGGTGTGACTGAGTTGAGTTATAGGTGGGTGACCCAACAGTTGGCTAGCGTGTACATTATATATTCAAACTTAAATACATCCACTATAGTTTGACATGTACAGAATAAATACAGATATAATGATATAGAATATAACTGCTAAAAAACATATACATTTGTGCAAAAGCAATAAACATAAAAATATATATATAATGTGAGCTGTAACTGACACAGTTTCCAATAAATGATAAAACCAGATTTCTTTGAGTGAATGTGACTCATTGAAGCCCCGTGTGGCCCCTGGGGGCCCTGAGAGAGTCCATGTAGCTGACAGCGTTGAAGCTACACCTGATGTAGAGTAACTAGAGTACAGTGGAGGTGGAGTGTCTGGGGGGGGCTGCCGGCCCAGCTGGCTTCTACCCGAGGAACAGAGTAGAACCACGGTATCTGCGTCACCACAGGGGGCGCTGTGCAGCGAGGCAGCTGGACCGCTGGGGACATCCAGCTCAGAGTAGGTGAGCTCGTCTTCATTCTGCAAGAAAACACAAAGCTCAAACTTCATCAGCTGACTCTACTCGCCTGCTTCTTCAGGAGCACATTTCAGAAGGAGCTGCTGATGGAAACTGTTCACCAGGGTGGAGCTCTGAATCTGTTGTTTACCATGAAATCTGTATCAGTGACACCCCCCCCCCCCCCCCCCCCCCCCCCCCCCCTCTGTTTCACACTTCCTCCTCTATGGCTTTAGAGACAGTTCAGTATGATCTCTAACTGGCCTGGTTCCTGTTTTGTTTTTTGCTTTTCTCTATTGATGAACAAAATAGACAGATGCAAGTCCTACTCTGACTATATTGATTTAACTTAACATTCTCTGACTAAATAACTGGATTTCCTTTTAATTTTAAAAACATTAAGCTCATTTAAAATCCTATTTTTGTATTTCTCTGTACTATAACATTTACATTTGTCTCAGGCCACGTCTCAAAGCCTGCATCCAAACATAAAAAGCCAAATGAACATTATTACATGACTCATGATGACCAAAAATAGGTAGGTGCTAGGGACAGAGAAACAGCTGTGGGAATAAAAACTAGTCCCTATCAGCTGCAGCCTGAAGGGGTTTCCTGACCCCTAAAAGCCAACCACACCCTTGACTTACTTTCATCTGAGAAGTGGGTGCAGTGACTAAGCTGTAGTCCTCGGTGGTCTCTACTCCATCTGGTTTGGTGTATTTGGCGTAAGTGTAAACTGTGGACACTTCTACAGGAGGAGATGTGCTCTGTCTGTCCTCTCTGATCTCCTCATAAACTGGGTTGGCCTGCAGGAAGAGATCAGGGCTTTGGATTAATATCAGCTGGTTGATCCTGACACTACTGATGCTGAGATGTCCAGATGAACCCAAACGCACCTTTGTAACATGAGAGTACTCAGTTTCTACAGGAAGTTCTGAAAAACATGCAGTTCAGAGGATTAGAATAAAGAGATGACTTTATAAAAACTTGTCTGACTTCATTTAAACATTGATCTTTCTAAACTTTCTGGTCGACCTTAAAGCTTCTATATAGGAGATTTGAAACATTAATATAGCAGCAAAACCAGCCTGTAGGAGTCCTGATCAGAGCATGAAGTCCCAGTGGGAGTTGTTCTCAGAGCTTCTCTGGTCTTTGTTTGGTAGCCGGGCCGCCGCGGGCCTGTTAGAGCATGTGAGTCCTCCCTTTGAAAACTGTTGCCCCCCCCCCCCCCTCTATATTAAAGAGATTTAAATATGTTTCATGCTGTCTGGACGGTGTGGACGGTCCAGGTGAACCTCTGGTCCTTCATACTGACTGTGGTTAAAGAGTCTCCAAGAATGGACCTCGTCTCTTCTGTCTCTGTTGCTGTGGATGAGTCTACTCTTTGGAAACGTCTCCTGAGTAGAAGCAGTTCGGGGGACTGGAGCCAATCATTGTAATGGAGTCTGAGAGACCCCGTCCCCGTTGTTACAAAAGACCCTCAGTGGACAGTGGCCCAGGACACAGTCGTCCATATGAACATCCACCCTGCTTGAGATGGAGCGCCCTACGAGCTGTTTCTACAAAGGTCTTGTATCTCTGTAGTGTGTTGATGGTTGGAATATGACTTCACTGACGTGTGTGTGTGTGTGTGTGTGCATGCATATGTGTGTGTGTGTGTGTGTGTGTGTTTCCTGTAGTCTCACCTTTGGGTTTCTTGTCTCTCTTCCTGCAGAAAATCAGCAAAGCTGCTGATAATATGAGGACCAGGAGGACCAGAGTCAGACCCACATACAGCAGAGTTCTCTGGGCTGTTGGAGCAGAAGAACACGTTGGTTTGACACTTCCTGGTCCATTATTAAATATATCTGGCAGCAGAAACTGGACTCCAAGGTACATGAGGGACCTGAAAGATCATTCATGCTGTGTTGGCCAACTAATAGTAACATCAACTTCATCTTTTTAATTCAATACTTTATAACCATTTTATAACATTTAAACCAACAAATATATGTTCTATGCAGACGAGCATACATATCCATGTATGTGCTGTAACAGTATATTCAAATACACACAACAAAGTAACTGTACCTGGAGTTGGGTGTTTCTTTTGAGGCTCGCTGGCTTCAGGGGAGGATGATGAAGGTGTGGAGGATGATGAAGGTGTGGAGCTGAAGCTCTGTGATGTCATCAGTGTGGAGGATGATGAAGGTGTGGAGCTTAAACTCTGTAAAGTCATCAGTGTGGAGGCTGATGGGACTGATGGTGGAGAAGGTCTGGGAGGAGAGGTTGGAGCTGTGAAACATTAAAAACCCAATCAACCAGTCAGAGAGGGATTGTAGAGATCCAAAGAAGTGGTGCTGACCAGATGCTCCCTGCAGAGAACTCGGTGCTAACATCCATGTGTTTTAATCCCACAGCTAAATGCACAAGGTCATCAATGGGTTTGGTGCTACAAGACTCCAATCAGCTGCAGTGGGGGGCCGTCTGACTTCATCACATATTTTACACATCAGCTGTTAAAGGAGCATTCATCAGAGTTCCCAATAATGGAAATATGCAGCTCTAAATACAACTGTTAGACTAAACATGTTGAGTTATTGGAAACATCAGCAGCTGTCAGTGAACAGTTAATAACATGACTCTCAGGAGAAACTCACCCTCTGGAACTCGGAGCTCAATCTCATCGTAGGATGGGAATGAGAGAGATCTCTTCAAACCACACCAGTACCGTCCTGAGTCAGACTGAGTCAGGTTTCTGATGCTCACATACACAAATGTGTTTGATTTTGGAAAAAATCCCTCTTTATATGTGATGCTGTATCTGCCTCTCTGAGCTGTGTCCTCTTCTGTCTCAATGAGAATGTCTCCTTTTTTACATTTGTCCTTACAGAAGATTCTCTTATATCCAGAGAAAGTGAAGGAGCATCCAACTGTGATGTTTCCTCCTTCAGTTCCTGTTCTCTTGATGATTTTTGCATTGATGAGACCGATTTTTCCATCCTGCAATGCTGTTAAAAAGATGACCAATCAATAGTGACTATGTGTACTTCCTGTAAGATGTTGCTGTCTCATTTGTTTCACATTTCCATAAATCAAACCTAGATCCCCACAGTCCTACTGGGAGCGTCCCAGTTCAACCAGCCTGGGACTGAGGGGTAACACTTTAAAACAACAGAGATCTGGATTCTCTCAGATTTCAAGCATTAAAATAATCTCCCAGTCTGACTCAGATTTAATGTTCCCCAGAGAATAGTTTATTAGATAGTTTCATTTTCTCTGATCAATTTCTTTGTAAACCAAAGTGTTGGGATGGTTCCAGGTTTGTTGAGCCTCACAGAAAATCAATGAGTGGCATCTCATCTCAATATTAAAAGAAAACATAAAGTCAGAGCCTGTTGTGGTGAGTTGACCCCCTTCCTTCCTCTTTCCTCCCCCCTCTCTCTCTGTGAACCTCTACAGGTTTAGATGTGTAGTTTCCTGTGATGAAGCTACAACAGACTGTAGTCAGGGTGGAGCAGCAGAACTATTCCCTCTGTTACAGTTAGAATATAATATTAATAACTGCAGGGCATTGGGATTAGAAAACAAGTCCAGCAGAACAACAGGCACAGGTCAAAGGTCAAGTAGATTAATAATAAATAAATAAAAAGTTAACTAATACCCAGAGTATGGGAAGTATTTAAAATGAGCTCCATCTCTCCCAGCTGTAGTATTAAAGAGATAAACACATGAATGCATCAATAATTATAATTATAATTAATTATTATTCTGAAATGTGCCATTCTGCATGGTGAGAACTTTCACTTTTGGTACTGTAAGTACATTTTGATGATAATACTTGGTAAAAACGTTGCAGCATTGAGTTTTTAACCGTGTATTTCTACTGTTATTCAGAGTAAAAGGTCGAAGTATGACTGTCACCACTCATCACATCCTGTTAAACCACAGAAACCAACACGATGCTGGACTAATACAACATGTGAGAAACTGTTTCCCTTCTGCTGCAAAGCTGAACCGAGCGACTGTAAATGAAGAAAATAAAGAAGAATTTCAGAGTAAAAAGAGAGAGAATGCTAGAAGTAGAAGCTGAGTTTACTCACTGAGGAAGAAGAAGCAGATCAGAGACTGACCCACGTTCATGTTGGAGGATCTGATGGTTTAACGCTGCCTCTCTTTCTTCTTCACTGGTAAACCAGGAACTGGTCACTTCTCTAAATGATGGAGTCCCTCCCCCAAACACTTCACGCCCCCCCCCCCCTCTCCTCCTTCTTTGAGTCTTTTGTTGGAACTTTGAGCCATTAATGTCATATTGATGTGTACACTAAAGAAATCTCTCTCTTTGTAATATGTCATTTTTCTCCAAGTTTAACCCGTTTCCCCCCAAAAATTAAATTAATTTCAAGATGTTTCTAATATGGACCTGTTGTATTTTCAGGTTCCTACTTGTATTTTGGGGTTCTACTATAACATGTTTGCATGCTTTAGTTAGTTTGACGGCATTTTACTTACTCAGTCTACCATATTTTCATTGTCTATTTCTTGCCTTGTATTTCTTGTCTTGTATTTCTTTCGTGCTTACTTGTTTGTGTGTTATTGTTTTGTTTTTTGTTTTTTTGCTGTTGCTGCTATGCTACTTGTAACGACAGAATTTCCCCGTCGTGGGATAAATAAAGTATAATCTAATCTAATCTAATCTAATGATAAAAACCCTTTTTTCTCAAAATAACCCATGCTCTGTAGGAGTGCCTCTCGTTTAGCCGTTTAAAACAAAAGTTTGACTCTGGTACATTCACAAAAAGACCGAGTTAAGCTTCAAGAACACTGTCACAGTTAGACGAGGATAGGACCCAAAATGCAGAGACGAGGACGGCAGGCAGGCAGGCGGGCGAGGGTAAACAAGAATTATTTAAACAAAGTCCAAGGAAAAACACAGGGAGCAAAAAGGAACAGGCAAAACCCAAGAACAAGAAAAATCCCCCAAAGGGGAAGGCAATGCAATACAAGACAGGACAGGACCAGACCACTGACACGTCGACAAGACTAAAGACAAGGGAAGCACAGACATTAAATACACAAGGTAACGAGAGGCAGGTGACAGGAGCGCAGGGAAGCCAGTGGAAAACATCAGGGGCGTTCTCAATCTGTGTTCTTCTATGGACTTGTGTCCTTGTGTTCTTGTGAAACGTCATTTTTGGGCCAAAGTACTGACCCAATACACAAGTTAGCATTTCGCCAAGAACAGTTAAAATCCCCGGATGTGATCTCGACACGCCCATTTTACCGAGGATGCATCGGATGGTAACTTGTGTGAACTTGGCCGGGCAGGTATCCCAGCATTCAATTCGGGTGTAAAGCGCTTATGGTTTCCGGTACACATATTTTCACAATTTACGTCTATTATTAAATCAATAATTCATTTTTAAGATGTTTTAAGGCGATAAATCAGCTGTGTAGATTTTGAATATAGGCAGTTCAACGAAAATTGATGTTGAATTAAAAAAGCCTTCGGAGTTTGAAAGCTCCGCAAACCCCGGCGGGCGAGCTTGCTACGCCAGCCGGGAATGACTCTCGCGAGCCGGTCAGTCAGTCAGCTCACAGACCACTCTGGCCCCACGTCTAGACAGACCCCTCTGGCCCCACGTCTAGAGAGCCCCTTTGGCCCCATGTCTAGACAGACCACTCTGGCCCCACGTCTAGACAGACCACTCTGGCCCTACGTCTAGACAGACCACTGTAGCAAAGCCAGGTCCAAGATATTGTAAGATATTTTAAACAATTTTTTCCGCTGTCATATATATATCTGTCCTCCTCATCCTGGCTCTCCTCCCTCTCGGGCTCCTCTTCTGCTTCTCTGTAACGTATACAGACGGCAGTGACTAACTTTACCCAGTCCATCTATAATTTTAATACCTAGTTTAACGTTTCTTTTCTGCTTTCAATTAAAATTGAATCCCGAACAATGTTACAAGGATTTTTTCCCCGCCGTTGTGTCGGTATTTATATAGTTATTGGCCCGTGATACTTAATAGCACTTTAATTGAAAACCTGGAAGACTGAACAACAGAACAACAAGGCGGTGTGAAGGGTGACCGTCCTTGCTTTATTATGAACACACACATCAAAGCTAACTATAAAGTGGCAAGCGCCCTCTTTGCTGGGGGTGTTGCGCAATAACAGGAAGAACGCTTCGTCTCAAAACCGTCAACAGCGTTTTGTGTGCTTCTGAACTTGCGAGTTCAGTCTTCCAGGTACAGCTAGCAAGTACGGTCTCCCCAAGAACACAAGTCCGTTCTTTGCGTACTTGGTATTGAGAAACGCCCCAGGTAATCACAAGAACGGGAAGATACAGGAAGTAAAACTAAAGACAGGACGAGACAAAAACCAGACTTCAAAATAAAACAGGAAACAGAACATACACACACTGAAGGGAACACAAGACTCGGCCCACTTCTGACTATCTGATTTCTTTATCTTGTTTAGATTTCTTAACTTCTGCTTTATTTTTATTTACATTCTGGTGTCAGATGATTTTCATTTTACTCTCTTTAAGTTCTTATATGGTTCCCTGTATGGTTTTGAACAGATGAACTGAAATTTGTATTTCCATCTTAATCAACTATTGTGCTAATGCTCTGATAGTTTGTCATTTTCTAAGTATGAATGCAAACTGTTTGCTGGTTCCTCATCCTCTAATGGGAGGATTTTATGGTTGAGTTGGTCTTAACTGATTAAACTGAGTATTTGGACTCTTGGTCAGACAAAACAAGACACCTGAGGGCATCACGTTGGGCTGTGGGAAACTGTAACTATTTTCTGACATTTCCTATACAAAACAATTTAGCAATTCATTAAGAAAACTCATTCTATATCAATAAAAAAATCATTAAGTTGCAGCATTAAAAATTTAGTTCGTAACCTTTTGATATTAACATCTGCGCAGAAGACTTCTAAAGAGTCCATCATGTTTTTTCCCCATCCTCTGTGTCCTCCTTGGCTACTAGTCACTGTGTGGAGGAGGGGGAGTGTGTGATCATACAAGCCTTGTATCATGGATGCAGTGACAGTTTTGATGTCATTCCTTAAAGCTGTTTAATGCTTCTTGTGTTTAGCGAGGTCGGCGTGGAGCGAATGGCGAAACGAAGCAGACGCGGCCTGGTGCAGAGGGTACGATAGCCAACACACGCACCTCCAAGATTGTGTAACAATGCGGACGCGGTCGCATAGACAGCGTTGCAATGATTGGCTACAGGAGAGAAGAAGTCCGTTCTTTGAGACGCTCTGAGCACAATCAGTGTGAAAGACAAGATGGTTCACCTAACCATGCACAACATCCACAGCGCAACGCAAGAAACATGAATCCGTTATGCGTGGAACTACATTGAACCCAAATGCAGACAAAAAGGAGACCCACATTTTACTTCTCAGGTTTATTCCAATGTCCAAGTTAGGGGACACAACAGGGAAAAGCCAAGTCCAAAATCCAATGGGAATCCGGGGTACAGAGCGTGTGTGGTAGCGTGTTTCTGAGGGTCCGTGTCCAATAATCCAGAGATCCAGGGTGGAGAGCAGGAGTGGTGGAGAGCCGGAGTCAGGTTCACAGAACTGTGGAAGACAAAGAACAATCAGGTCCAGCAACTCTCACAAAGACTAGTGGCAACAGGTAGCCGCAGCCCCAACGTAGTCGTCTTGACTGTGATCTGATGAAGAGTGGTACGTTTACCGCGTGTTTGAAGCAGAGATGATTAGTGTTGATGAGCTGCAGCTGGAACCCTGACTCCTGCACACCAGGCTCCACTCCTGCAATTAAGGACAGACAGGGGGGGGGGAGCAGAGACAGGGTGGAACCTGCAGCAGACCAAACAGAATCCTCACCATGAATTTTAGAATTCCTCATGTGGGATAGAGAAGTTACGCATTTTAGCTTTTAATTAAACTTTTTCAACAAAATAAGTTGAAAAAGAACCAAACAAAGAGACCTAACACTAAAGAGATGCAGACTGATCTAACAGGATGTCATTGAGTGCTGATGTCTGTGAGGACCGCTGCATCACCACCTGGGGGAGCCATTGACCACAACCCCACAGGGGGCTGGACTAGAAGAACAGCTCTCAACTCACACAGAGATGAGCACTCAATTACATCCTGAAACATTATTACCTCAAGTCAGACTGAAATTGAAACAGTTTTTTTGTTGGAGATCAGTACGCATATCTTTGGTGTTTTAACGTGTTAATTGGTCAAAAATGTTGATGTTTTATTCATTTCTGCAACCTAATGATACGTTTTCTCATTAATTTGAATTTCATATTTATTTTCAAGATAATTGTTTAAATGTTTTGTTTATAAATGTTAGAAAATGTGTTATAATTTCCTACAGCCCAAAGTGATGCCTTCAGGTGTCTTGTATTGTCTAACCAAGAGTCCAAACCCCCATATATTCAGTTTAATCAGTTATGACAAACACAACCATACAATCCTCCCATTAGAGGAAGAGGAACCAGCAAACGGTTTGCATTCATACTTAGTAATACAAATTTCAGTTCATCTAAAAAATGTCAAATGAAGTGCATTTAAAACCAAATAGGGAACAATATAAGAACATTAAGAGAGTTAAATGACACTAATCAGACACCAGGATGTAAACAAAAATACATAAAGCAGAAGTTAAGGAATCTAAATAAGAAAGAAATCAGACCACCGAGAAGCGGGCCGATAAAGACTAAAGAGGAAGTAAGAGACAACAGGACAGACTATGTGTTGTTGTTAAGAAGACTTTATAAAACTATAGACTGAATACTAAATAGATTCCCAAAATCTACTGCTCTCATCTCACAACTTTAACTATTATTATTATTGAGTTCTATTTTTAATGTTTTCAGATGAAATGTGGGAAGAAACGACTGAACCATTTCTAGAAACTGGAAGAATTTTTAATAGTTCAAAAAAAAGTTCAACCCCTTGTTAAGCTTTACAGTATGAATATGTTACATTAACTATTCTTTTTCAGTACAAAATGAAGAAAATATGTAAAACATCAGCCTTTGCTGCATTAAAGAAGTGACATTTCCTTTTATTCTACTGCATCAGTCTAACCTTTTCTGTTGAGAAAATACAAAAGGTTATTTAAGATCAACTATTATGATTTTCCATATTACCTGTCATATCTACATTGTCATAATGTTGGATTTTAACCCTTGAGTTGTCTTCCTGTGAAAAAAATTCACTTTTTTCATCACTATTATCGTTTTTTCTGAAATTTATTTGTCACTTTTTTGACGTTGTGGGGGCTTTTTTGATGTTTTTGCCAAAGCTTTTTGATATTTTTAATGTTGACATTTTTAATGTTGACATTTTCAGCTTTTATGTCGACGCGCCATTTTTTGTGCAAAACAAAAACCAAAAAAATTGAAAACGGGTCAAATTTGACCCAAGGACAATATGAGGGTTAAAGAATGAGGTAAACATATTTCAGAGAAATCCCAGTGAGTTAAAACCTTCTGTTCTGAACGCTCTAGTTAAAAAAGTTTTTTTTCTGCTCTCAGTTAAAGGGTAACTACCATTTTTTCCAAAGTGGGAAAAAAATCTTTGAATTTGGTCCAGTACTGAGTGAGATCGCAATAAACCAAGCTACAGTGTCACCTAATGGGGCAAACGTGGAGCCTTGCTTTTTGTCCAATAAAAGTGATTCATTTAGGTACTGACAGGCTCAGATTGTTAGGTTTTCAATGTTATGGCTCAATATTTAAATGATTTTGACAATGAGGTTAGCCTATACTCTGTCTCAAATGAATCCGGACCACCATACAATTATAACGACCTATATTATTTAACTACTGAGCCGTTACATTGAAAATGTTTCAGATAACAGGAGCCTGTAATTTCTGTTGCCCACTCCAAAGGAACAGACTCCCAGAATGCCTTTTCTTGTCTCGCTTTTTGCTCTCCAAACCGCTGTCTTTGGACAAAAGTGCCGTCCTGAAAGTGATCAATAAATTTTAGTGACAATCTGAGCCTGTCAGTACCAAAATAAATATTTTTATTGGACATAAAGCAAGGCTCCACGCTTGCCCCCATTAGGGACATTGTAGTTTGTCATCATTGCGATCTCACTCAATACTGGACCACATTCAAAGATCTTTGGTCAAATCAGTCTATTAGACCCAAATGCATGAGGAAATGGAGCCCAGGTTGAAAAAAACAGTAGTTACCCTTTAAAGTGTTAGGCAACTCTAAGCCGGTTTGCGGAGCTTTCAAACTCCGAAGGCTTTTTTAATTCACCATCAATTTTCGTTGAACTGCCTATATTCAAAATCTACACAGCTGATTTATCGCCTTAAAACATCTTAAAAATGAATTATTGATTTAATAATAGACGTAAATTGTGAAAATATGTGTACCGGAAACCATAAGCGCTTTACACCCGAATTGAATGCTGGGATACCTGCCCGGCCAAGTTCACACAAGTTACCATCCGATGCATCCTCGGTAAAATGGGCGTGTCGAGATCACATCCGGGATTTTAACTGTTCTTGGCGAAATGCTAACTTGTGTATTGGGTCAGTACTTTGGCCCAAACATGACGTTTCACAAGAACACAAGCACACAAGTCCATAGAAGAACACAGATTGAGAAACGCCCTGATGTTTTCCACTGGCTTCCCTGCGCTCCTGTCACCTGCCTCTCGTTACCTTGTGTATTTAATGTCTGTGCTTCCCTTGTCTTTAGTCTTGTCGACGTGTCAGTGGTCTGGTCCTGTCCTGTCTTGTATTGCATTGCCTTCCCCTTTGGGGGATTTTTCTTGTTCTTGGGTTTTGCCTGTTCCTTTTTGCTCCCTGTGTTTTTCCTTGGACTTTGTTTAAATAATTCTTGTTTACCCTCGCCCGCCTGCCTGCCTGCCGTCCTCGTCTCTGCATTTGGGTCCTATCCTCGTCTAACTGTGACAGTGTTCTTGAAGCTTAACTCGTCTTTTGTGAATGTACCAGAGTCAAACTTTTGTTTTAAACGGCTAAACGAGAGGCACGAGAGGCACTCCTACAGAGCATGGGTTATTTGAGAAAAAAGGTTTTTATCATTAGATTAGATTAGATTAGATTATACTTTATTTATCCCACGACGGGGAAATTCTGTCGTTACAAGTAGCAGCATAGCAGCAACAGCAAAAAAACAAAAAACAAAACAATAACACACACCAAGTAAGCACGAAAGAAATACAGGCAAGAAATAGACAATGAAAATATGGTAGACTGAGTAAGTAAAATGCCGTCAAACTAACTAAAGCATGCAAACATGTTATAGTAGAACCCCAAAATACAAGTAGGAACCTGAAAATACAACAGGTCCATATTAGAAACATCTTGAAATTAATTTAATTTTTGGGGGGAAACGGTTAAACTTGGAGAAAATGACATATTTACAAAGAGAGAGATTTCTTTTAGTGTACACATCAATATGACATTAATGGCTCAAAGTTCCAACCAAAAAGACTCAAAGAAGGGAGGAGAGGGGGGGGGGGGCGTGAAGTGTTGGGGGAGGGACTCCATCATTTAGAGAAGTGACCAGTTCCTGGTTTACCAGTGAAGAAGAAAGAGAGGCAGCGTTAAACCATCAGATCCTCCAACATGAACGTGGGTCAGTCTCTGATCTGCTTCTTCTTCCTCAGTGAGTAAACTCAGCTTTTTACTTCTTATTTCTTTCTCTTTGCAGCAGAAGGGAAACAGTTTCTTATTGGTGGACTGGGTTTCATCACCTCTCGTCTCAGTCTTACAACATGTTGGTTTCTGTCAAACAGGATGTTCAGTTGGGTTGAGTCTCATGTTGAGCAAAACCTCATTTCACAAGAGAAAATCACCAACGTCGTTCTCATAAGTGGTGAAGGAGAAGAAAAAACAAATGTATACTAACATATAAAATGAAATGTTTCATAGGTTTACATTTTAGATGCTTTTCATATCTTATAGGATAGTACGATATCTTACACGTTTGGTTCTGATCTTTTAGGGACTGATAACCTATTTGGGGGGAGGGAGGCTGAATCTTCTATTCCTAAAATGCCCTTTGCAGTTTTTTCTTTGGTCCCTTCATCACCCTCTCAAAATTTTATGAAAACAATAGATTTAAGGCAAACATTAAAAAAGAGGGCTCTATTTTGGATAAAGAGAGAACATGTTACCGTGGCGACAATTTCTGTTGGTGCTGATGGACTTGACCGCCTAAATATATTTTAGTCAGAATAAATGAGAAAAAATAATCATGGGATGAGTGAAAGATAAGACCCCCCCCCCCCTCTCCTTAATAATATAGACTACACTCAAACAGAACAGAACACACACACCCCTCCCCGTTTCCTCCCCCCTTCTCCCCCATGATTATGATGGGACAGTCTGGTTTTATGTATTGGTGTGTTGGACAACGTTCTCCACTCAGTGTTGGAGACATATTTAAACTCCAGTTGGTTCAGTAATTCTAATATTTGTGGTGGTGATGTGAACATTGACGGTTTGAGAAACAACCAATCAGAGCTTTGGAAGTGGGACAACCAATTAAAACGTCCTCTTCCTTCAGGGCCAAACTAAAGCTCTGTGGGAACCAGGGGCCTGTTGTACGAAACCAGGATAAGGGATTAAGCCGGGATATTCAAGTTATCCTGGATGAATTTAGCTTTGACTCTGTTGCACGAAACCAGATTGAATTAAGCCCAGCCAAGTTACCATGGAGATTTATTCTTTGCGCCTAGCCTGGTCCAGAGCAGGCTAACAGCCGGGCTAAGATTAATCCTGGAGTCTCATGTGTCAAATCAGCTGCCGTCTGATCCGAAATAAACGTGTTTAACAGTTATTCGTTGTCTTCTGCATGTGTTCTGCTTTATTTTTATTAACATGCATTAGCCTACTTGTCACTATTGTTTTCGCGAGTTTGATTTAAACCCTACTACAGCTGTTTAGATGTTAGGAATGGTTGCACTGCTACCCCAATGCGGAGTGGGACTTTTCCCGTGGGACGGTGGTGTGTCGAGGCTGCCTGGCGTGCGCCCGGTGCCCGGTGCCTGGTGCCTGGTGCCCGGTGGCCGGTGGCCGCCGGCAGACCTGCGAGTCGCGTCAGTGTCCACTCTCTCTGTAAAAGTAGAGATGAGCAGCGCAGCGTCCGTGGTCTCAGCTTCAGGTTCTACAGGACGCTCCGGAGATTAAGTGTGACGATATTAATGTAGCGATATTCCAAGATGATATTAATGTAGCGATATTCCCAGATGATATTAATGGCAGACTGGTCAGAGACCAATACATTCATGATTCATTTTCTTGTTGCTTGTCCTTCTCTAATAAAGGGTAGTTTGTGTTACTTCCTAATAAGTGGGCCTAATGTTTTTTTTTTATTATAGCTTATTTTGGTTCCATAATCTTCTCAATAAGTCTCACATCACCGGACTAATAACATGGCCTTTGTACGTATAAAGTGTAGTTATCATTCATCACACTGGGAACACCACAATGCTTCTTAATCTTTTTATTTTGGTGCGGTCACTTGTCAGAAGAATAAAAAACATAAATATTGTTTTACATATGCTCACAGCGTGTATTGAAGTCACTTACTTTTTTTCTAGTTGTTGTCCCTTTCTGATTGTTCTGTATGAACATTAATTGTACAAAAAATTAGGAACATCTTATAAAGATTTGTGCATGGTTGTAAAACATGTTCTCACGTTGTGAATAAGGGTTTGAAATTAAGCCTAAAGTCCTTGGTTCCTTTCCTGAGGAACATTAGTTCCTCTGCTCACTTTTGAGGCAAAGGCTATATTTTTACATCCCCACACATTCAGTCAGGTTCGCTATGTTGGGCTTTTTCTCTCCGTTTGATAAGAGCCGTATTTCCCTTTTTGCATATTCTTCCCTCCTCGTTACTGTCCATTAGAAGCTGCTGCTCATTGGGTGAAACATATGGCGCATGCGTCTTCTCATCTCTGCATCAGTAATCTGTGATCGATAACGTGGTCTATTTGAGAAAGCCGTGAACGTGCACTTATCCTGGCCATCTCCACCTGGCTTGACATAGCTCCACCTGTTCATCCTGGCTCGGTAACGTGTAACCGATTAAGCCAGGATGAGCAGGTCCCACTAAGTCAAGCTGCGCTTTTTCACTTATCCTGGATATCTTTATTCTACTTTCGTGCAACAGGCCCAGGTCTGGAGGATCAGCTGAGTCTGGAATAACTGAGCAGTGGTGGGTCAGTGGAGGAGAGAAGTTAAGTTTCAGTGTTTCACACAGGAAAATGTAAATATAAAAGATAAAACAAAAAGGGGCGTTTGTTTGAGCTCTGTAGCTCCACCCGCCCCGAGTGGAGCTGCTATCGGACTACATCTGCAGATAGTTGAGAAGAAAATCAATCTTTTGAAAAAAAATCAGACAAGTTATGATCAATCAAAATCAGTCTGACATAACTCTCACTCAATGATGTTTATGCTTATCATCATATGTATCATTCATACATTGCTCCAAACAAAGGTTCTGTCCTTCTGACTGTCTGGGTGTGTTTGAAGGCAGATTCGTAAAGCCCAGGATAAAGTCAAACTTTGACTTTGTATGTAGCCGTGCTGCCTCTAAAACTGACCATCCCCCCCCCCCCCCCCCCCCGTTCAGTCTGAACACAGTAATGTTCCCATGTGGTTCATTATTGTTGACTCAATCACTTCATCGCTTTTTGAGTTGATTTTATTCTCTGGGGATATTAAATCAGACTGGGAGATTATTTTAATGCTTGAAATCTGAAAGAATTCAGATCTCTGTTGTTTTAAAGTGTTACCCCTCAGTCCCAGACTGGTTGAACTGGGACGCTCCCAGTAGGACTGAGGGGATCTAGGTTTGATTTATGGAAATGTGAAACAAATCAGACTGCAACATCTTACAGGAAGTACACATAGTAACTATTGATTGGTCATCTTTTTAACAGCACTGCAGGATGGAAACATCGGTCTCATCAATGCAGAAATCATCAAGAGAACAGGAACTGAAGGAGGAGACATCACAGTTAGATGCTTCTTTACTTTCCCTGGACATAGGAAAATCTTCTGTAAGGGTGAATGTAAAGAAGGAGACATTCTCATTGAGACAGAAAAGGACACAGCTCAGAGAGGCAGATACAGCATCAGATATAAAGAAGGATTATTTCCATTACATAACACAGTTCTGTATGTGAGCATCAGAAACCTGACTCAGTCAGACTCAGGGCGGTACAGATGTGGTTTGGACCGATCTTTCTTATTCCCACCATCATACCAGGAGATTGAGCTCCGAGTTCCAGAGGGTGAGTTTCTACTGAGAGTCATGTTATTAACTGTTGACTGACAGCTGCTGATGTTTCCAATAACTCAACATGTTTAGTCTAACAGTTGTATTTAGAGCTGCATATTTCCATCATGGTGAACTCTGATGAATGCTCCTTTAACAGCTGATGTGTAAAATATGTGATGAAGTCAGACGGCCCCCCACTGCAGCTGATTGGAGTCTTGTAGCACCAAACCCATTGATGACCTTGTGCATTTAGCTGTGGGATTAAAACACATGGATGTTAGCACCGAGTTCTCTGCAGGGAGCATCTGGTCAGCACCACTTCTTTGGATCTCTACAATCACTCTCTGACTGGTTGATTGGGTTTTTAATGTTTCCCAGCTCCAACCTCTCCTCCCAGACCTCCTTCAACATCAGTCCCATCATCCTCCACACTGATGACATCACAGACCCCAGTGCCCATTTCAGGTACATTGCCAACAATGGTGGGACAGAGAGGCTGGGGAGTTAGGTGGTGTGTGCTAAGTGGTGTGTAAAACTCTGCAGCTCTCTTTTTGCTGTAATATATGTGTGGAGCAGTGTTCTCTGCCAGACCTTGCTCCACAGTGCAGCAAAGGAGGTCTGGCTAGTCCACAGATTATTCCTGGATGGGAGAAAAACGAGCTCTGGTTTATCGGCCTTTCTTAAAACCAATCATAATAGTCTTGGCACTAAGCACACAGAGCCATGTTGCCTCTGACCCTAGTCTCAGTAAGGAACTTGTTTTGGTGGTGTACGTTCAAAAGTTGTTTGAGTCTCGCAACAGAAAACTCAGATTGGACAGATAGTCTAGCTAGCTGTCTGGATTTACCCTGCAGAGATCTGAGGACCAGTACACCAGAGTCTTCATGAATCCACCGGAGTTTAGAACGCCAACAGAGAGAAAAATAAGGTAACGGACATCCAGCGAGATTTCCGACGTTGCCGGAGCAATCCCAGTAGTAGACAGTGTGGATCTAGACTTAGACCAACTAAACGGAGACCAAGTCAACACTGAGACCAGAGTGTATCCAGACCGAGTCAAGACCAGACCAGACCAGACTAGACCAGAACAGACACCAAGAGCTTCTCCTGTCTCCTGCTTTCTCTTTCTTATGGATGCGTGTTGGAGGGCGGGGGGGAAGGGGTTAACAGTAACAAGTCAAGTTAGTGGTTGCATCTGAAGGAAGTTTTACATCCAGTTACAGTAATGCACAGAGCATTTAGCTACATCTCCTGGGTCTTCAAATGAAGTCCTGAATCCTCTTTATCAGAGGCTTTCAGTACCTTCAGGTACAATTGTTTATGATTTATATTTCTGATTCAGCTCATCATAATAATAATAATAATATAATTTTGTGCAGCAGCACAAAATGCCCTATCTCCCATTGTCCTGAGTCTGCTTCTGGGAATGTGGAGGAGGTTTAAGTGAGCGGAGTAAAGGAGAGGGTTGTGTTCTGTGGTTTGATAAGTTCTTTGAGGTAGGGGGGAGCATGTCCATGGATGCATTGATGTGTGAGAAGGGAACCTTAAACTCAATCCTGGTGGAGATGGGGGGCCGGTGTAGTGAGTGGAGAATGGGGGTAATATGCTCATGTTCCGCACTCTTATCAGATCCTAGCTGCAGAGTTTTGAATGTACTGAAGCCTCTGCAGACTCTTTCTAGGGATCCCATTGAGAAGTGCGTTGCAATAGTCCAGTCTGGTGGAGACAAAGGAATGAACCAGCTTTTCGGCGTCTGGGAGGGAGAGAATGGTCGGAGTTTGGAGATGTTACGGAGGTGGTAGAAAGAGGTCTTGCACAGGTGATTTATATGGGCTTCAAAGTGAGTTGAGAGTCCATTTTTACACCAATATTGCTAACTGTTGATGAGAGCGGGATGTTAGTACTGGAAAAGGTGATGCTGGTTATGGATGATGATTTGGTCTGATGAGGAGTTCCAACCAGGATGGCTTCGTTTTTGGAGCTATTGAGTTGAAGAAAGTTTTGCTCCATCCGTACCTTTATCTCCTTCAGACAGGTGGTGAGTTTTGATGAGGATGATTGTGAGGTTGGGGTGTCAGTTGTGACATTTACATAGAGCTGTATGTCATCAGCATAGCAGTGAAAAGAAATATTGTGGCAGCTGACGATTTGGCCAAGGGGGATAAGGTAGAGGAAGAAGAGGGGGCAAAGGACTGACCCCTGGGGGACACCACAAGTAAGTGTGTGTGGATTTGATTTGGAGTTGCCTAGGGAGATGTATTCTGTCCGGTTTGTGAGATACGATCTGAACCAACTGAGGGCAGTGTCATTTAGTCCAGTGGTGAGGTGGAGCCGGTTAAAAAGAATGCCATGGTCGACATTATCAAATGCAGCAGAAAGGTCAAGGAGGATGAGGAGGGATGAGGAGCCAGCATCGGATGATATGAGGAGGTCATTTGTGACTCTGACTAGGGCTGTCTCTGTACTGTGGGCAGAGCGAAACCTGACTGGAATTTTTCAAAGAGGTTATGATGTTTGTCACACAACGGCCAACAACGACAGAAAGTTTAACATTCAATTTTCATTTGAATTAAATTCTGATTTAATTTAATTCTGATTAATTAAGTCAACATCATGACGAAAATTCACAAGGATTTTTAAAATTATTTCATCTTTACTTGATCAGATGAAATTCCTTAGATTTGTCATCCTGTCTCTGTTCTCTCTCTCTCTCTCTCTGTCTGTCTGTCTGTCTCCTCCAGTTCTCCCCCTGGTTTTGGGTGTGTGTGTCCCTGTAGCGGTGGTGGTGGTGGTGGTGGTGCTGTCTGCTGTTCTGCTGCTCTTCTACAAAAAGAGGACTGAGCACTCTGATGGTGAGTTATCTTTCAACATGATCTGCACCGTTTTAATAATTCCTCATTCCAGAGAGAGAGAAACACTTTGTCTGTTCCTCAGGTTCTAACAAGAGAGGAACCACAGACATCACCAGGACTGAGGTGACTTTCTCTATCTCATCTATCTTTGTTAACTCTCACTGTTATCTTTTAATAAGGCTGCTGATGCACTGTGCTGAAGATGTGACTTTTTATGTTGTAGTTTATTTGTGGAGACACTGAGAGTCTTGCCAGTCAGGCCATCAATGAAGTGATAGTCCACTAAAATCTGAAATAGGAACAGGGTTTTAACTGGAAACTAGTTGTGAACACCACTCTAGTCTAGATCCACGATGTTGTACATAACCCAAACACTCATTACCTACTATTGTTCCACCAAAATGTAGATGCATACACAGCTTCTGTTCCCTCTGTAGAAATGTTCAAAGGAACACGCCGACTTATTAGGACTTTAGCTTATCACCATTACCCCCAGAGTTAGACTAGTCCACACATACCCTTCTCATCTCCGTGCTGCTGTAACTCTGTCTCATGCACCCAGCATTAGCTTAGCCTAGCACAGAAGCTGCAGGTAACCGGCTCCAACTAGCTACTGCTCCCAATAAGTGACAAAATAACACCAACATGTTCCTGTTTACATGGTTTGATTTGTATAGTCAGAGTGTGTATAGATAACAAGGTCACATGACACACAGCCATGTGTCTGTGTGGCCAATTTCATTTTTTCATATTAATAATCCTCAGTTAAATATTCTGAGCAAACAGGATGGTTCTTGAAGGTGGCTACAGGTGTATTTGGATCCATATCCAGAGCAAGTGTCCATAGATTCAGCGGTCAGCGTCTTTGGTCGGAATTCTATCAAACATCATGGTTTTACCTGGTCTTCCCTGTTAATTGTCTCAGCAAACACCAATGATTGTAAACTATGCTTTTAGTATCTAACAATTGTCGACTCTATTACTCCAACTCTGAGCAAACTCCAGGCGAACTCTCTGCTCCGTGACCAGGCTTCTCAGGTGCTGCAAGCAAATCACTCCGCCCAAGTAGAAGTAGCAGTGCTTCGCCTTTCTGAGAACATAGTTGCCACTTAGTATGCGGTTAGAAGATGGCTGTGTGTCATGTGACCTTGTTATTTACACACACTCTGACTATACAAATCAAACCATGTAAACAGGAACATGTTGGTGTTATTTTGTCACTTATTGGAGCAGTAGCTAGTTGGACCGGTTACCTACAGCATCTGTGCTAAGCTAAGCTAATGCTGGGGGGTCCAACTCTGGGGGTAACGGTGATAAGATAAAGTCCTAATAAGTTGGCGTGTTCCTTTAATGTTGACAACTTCTGCTTTCACATCACACGATTACATATCCAGACGTGGAGCCACAGTGTTTGACATGTGTGGTTAAGTTTCTGTTGCTGTATTTTGATTGTATATTGTGTTCAGATTGACCTGTATGAGAACTGTCCTCCACCCTCCAGCCGTGCAGACTCCACCTACCAGAGTCTGGATCCAGCCTCCAGGGATCCGGACCACATCTACTCTACTCTCTCTTAGATACAACACCAATGAGGACGTCAGCAAGAGTTTCTGCTGAATGCACAGTGAAGCCTGGCTGCTGCTCATGGCAGGGAGGATTTTATTACCAACCAGAAGCATTTCTAGGACTTTAGGAGGTTCGGGGCTTATCCCGGACCCATTTAAATCAGGGATGCACCGAATCCGGGCTTTGGGTTTCAGAACCCTTTCGGGGGGGGGTGATGCACGCGTAATGGCGGTTTTCCACTGCTTGGTATCTACTCGACTCGCCTCGACTCTGCTTGCCTTTTTTGTTTTTCCATTACGAGAAAAAGTTCTTGGGACCTGCTACCAGGTACTTTTTTTAGTGCTACCTCAGTCGAGGTTCCAAGCGAGCTGAGGCGATACCAAAAGGTGACGTGGAAACCTGCAGACTGCTGGTTGGTTGGAGAGAATCGTCACTTATCACTGAGTTTGTAGCAAAAAAGAGTGCAGAATGTGTGTCCAGAACAACGGTACGTTTAAAAAAATCTAGCTGGACACCGACAGATTATCTACTCTCTGCACTATTCTCACTTTTCAACTGTTCAATATTAAGGGCCATTAGGGGCTTTGTGTTGTTTCCAATATTGCACACTGTTACTTTAAAAAAAACAAGACAATATCTAAGAAAAGTTTTTATTTAGCTTTTCAAGTAGCGCATCAAACCCTCCCGTACTTCCCGGCCTTCTTCCTCTGCACCCTGTGACAGTGTCCCCCCTGGCTCTGCTGGCCCAGATGCATCCCACTCGTTGTCATAAGCCTCTCCATGACTCTCATAAAGATATACGAAGCCCGGGTCAGAACCAGAGATTTTCACCCGTCGGACGGTTTGCGGCGGCGATTTTGCAAAGCGTGAATGCTCTGAAACCCAAACAGTACACAGCAGACATATTTTGGTGTGTAATCATGATTGCTAAAGTTCATGTACTTTATATAGCGTCTAGTAAATACTGACTGCGACGCTGAACACATGTAAATGTTAGCTAACGTTACCAGAAACTTAACTTACCCTTTGATGTTGGTGAGCAATAGTCATGTTGACGTCTGAACTCCGTCGGAATTCCAAAGTCCTGTTTTTTTCAGCGGTGATTTTTGTTGCTTCCTTTAGCTTCTTTTGAAACAAAACATTTCTTCTTGCCGCGGCGAGTAGCCGACGTGCTGTTGTGAGTCGCTTTGAAAATTACATCATCACGCGTAGCTATAGTGACCAGCCACGCTGAGACGTTACTCAATCTGCAACGGAAAATGGACGCAGAATGCATCGAGTCGAGTAGAGGCGAGTCGAGGCGAGTCGAGTCGAGCTGTTACAGTGGAAAAACAGTGGAAAAACGCCATAAGTAGACTGTAAACCCCCAAAGGGCCCGCCGTCATTTAGACAGTATACAGTCTTACCGTGTGTTTGTGGTGTGTGTGTGTGTGTGTGTGTGTGATCTTGCATGCCTTGCTCTGTGTGTGTACCTCTGTCCATGGTGCTGAAAGATGCTAAATAGGATGAAAGGCGTTGCCACAGAGATAGTAGTGTTTTTTATTTTGGTGCTAAGAGAGCTAGCGGTGTATTTAGCTGTCAGAATACTAGGCCGTCTGCCCTACAGCTTGGCAGCTCAGCTGCATGTCCCGTTATATTCTTTCTATCGCTTTATAAAGACTCCGACTTACCACGCTGGAGGAAGTGAAAGGCACGGTCCTTGCCTTCTTGTCCTCAAACTCAGCAATAAAGTCTTTGTAGTCCAGTGTTTCTGAAATCAGTGACGAAAGAAAGAGAGGAAAAAAGCATGATGTCAAACCAGGCAGGCGTGAGGTCCCCCAGACGTGTGGCCCCCCTGAGCCCAAGGCACTCCCTTAATTCTCCACATTAATTGAAAAGCCTTTATACTGTAATCCACTAGTGGAAATAAGTGAATTAATGAAATGAAATAATGTATATGTGAATGAGAGAGTTGAGAGCTGTTCTTCTAGTCCGCCTGTCATGGGTCTACCCATGTCATTTTTTTAGGTTAGTGGATTTGCCCAAGGTTTCATTCACCAAGGTGGTCTAAAGGAAAGAGGCCTAGGCTTTGGACTGGAAGGGTGCAGGTGCAAGAACCCATTAGTCAGGCCAGATTCTGCCTTTCATCTTGTTTATATCAGTTTGTGATGATAATTGAATAGTTAGTATTTAGTTTTGGGTTTGTTTTTAAAATTTGTATATATTTTTGCAATAAGTCACCCGTGCAATACTGCACTTCCATGTGATTGATGAAGAAATAATGGAAGCACCAGGTGAAGACCTCCTGAGTCCATTTCTCCTCCTTCCACCACGGGGCTAGACTTACCCAGCCCCCTGTGGGGTTCTGGTCTATGGCTCCCCCAGGTGGTGACATCAGCACTCAATGACATCCTGTTAGATCAGAAAGCTCCAGTCAGACTGAAAGTCTTTCCCCTGGACATCAGTCTGCATCTCTTTGGGGTTTGACTTTTTAAATTATTTGGTTGAAATTGTTGTCACAAGAAAAAAAATTTAATTTAAATCTAAAGTGCATTATTTCTCTCTCCCACAAAAGGGACAAAACAAGTAGTAACCTGAAAATAGATCAGGTCCACTTTAGAAACATCTTGAAATGAGTTGATTTATTTTAAACAGGTTAAACTTGGAGAAAAAATTACATCATGACAAATGTTTTTGCAAAGATGGAGATTTCTTTTAGTGAACACATCAATATGACATTAATGCCTCTTTAAGTTCCAACCAGAAAGACTCAAAGAAGGGAGGAGAGTGTGGGGGGGTGGGGGATGTGTTTGGGGGAGGGCCTCCCTCATTTAGAGAAGTGTCCAGTTCCTGGTTTACCAGTGAAGAAGAAAGAGAGGCAGCGTTAAACCATCAGATCCTCCAACATGAACGTGGGTCAGTCTCTGATCTGCCTCTTCTTCCTCAGTGAGTAACTCAGCTTCTACTTCTAGCATTCTCTCTCTTTTTACTCTGAAATACATCTTCATTTTTATTCATTTACAGTCGCTCGGTTCAGCTTTGCAGCAGAAGGAAACAGTTTCTCAAGAGTGACTCTGTCATAACACACACAGATCTAAACCTGTAGAGGTTCACGGAGAGAAAGAGGGGGAGGAAAGAGGAAGGAAGGGGATCAACTCACCACAACAGGCTCTGACTTTATGTTTTCTTTTCATAATGAGATGAGATTCAAGATTCAAGATATTTATTTGTCAAATGCACAGATTTTACACCATGCAATGAAATTCTTAAGTTGCAACGTTTCCCACAATATAAAAATGTACACAATATACACACAACATATTAAAAGATTCAGGTGTAAAATTGCATGCAGCAGCAAGACATTAAAAGCATTATAAAAAGCATATGCATTGAGCAAATGCAACATTCACAGTGTAGTGCAAACAGTGATTAGATTGCGACTGTAATTGTCAGAAGACTGAGTCATTCAACAGCCTGATGGCCTGTGGATGAAAAACTGTTTTTAAGTCTGGATGTTCTGGCTTTCAGGCTCCTATAACGTCTGCCAGAAGGTAACAATGTGAACAGTATGTGCTGAGGGTGCGTAGTGTCTCTGATAATGTTATGTGCCTTCTTAGTTACCCGGGTTTTATAAATGTCCTGCAGTGATGGAAAAGCTGTTCCACAGATATTGTGCAGTTTTAATCACACGCTTGAGAGCTTTCCTTTCCTGTACTGTGCAGTTTCCAAACCACACTGTGATGGAATTAGTCAGGATGCTTTCCACTGTACATCTATAGAAATTGCTAAGGAGTTTGGTGGACAGACCAAATTTCCTCAGCTTTCTTAAAAAGTCCAGCCGTTGTTGAGACTTACTGACAATATGCTGAGTGTTGTGAGACCAGGAGAGGTCCTCACTGATGTAAGTGCCGAGGAATTTAAAGGTTTTCACCCTCTCTAGCTGTG
Organism: Etheostoma spectabile; assembly: GCF_008692095.1. NCBI lineage: Eukaryota > Metazoa > Chordata > Actinopteri > Perciformes > Percidae > Etheostoma > Etheostoma spectabile. The sequence goes on from NW_022603475.1 coordinate 50,349, forward strand.
CTTCACCGATGTAAAGTGGGCCATGCTGATCATCTCTCCTCCTCTTCGGGTCAATAATCATCTCCTTAGTTTTCTCTGCATTTAAGGAGAGATTATTTATGTGGCACCAGGACACCAGCTGAGCCACCTCCTCCCTGTAGTCTGTCTCAGGCCGATGATTGTTGTGTCATCCGCAAACTTGATAATGGTGGTATTATGCTGAGTGGGGGCACAGTCATAAGTGAAGAGGGTGTACAGCAGAGGGCTCAGTACACAGCCCTGGGGTGTCCCTGTGCTCACCATCCTTGTACCTGATGTCTGGGTACCAACTCTGACTGTCTGGGGTCTGTCTGTAAGAAAGTCCAGGACCCAGCTGCAGAGAGAAGGTGCCAGTCCAAGGATGAGGAGCTTCTCAGCCAGCTTGGTTGGGAGGACCGTGTTGAATGCTGAACTGTAATCAATAAAGAGCATTCGAACATACGTATCCTTATTCTCCAGATGTGTGAGGGCTGTGTGGATGGTGGTGTTTACTGCATCATCAACGGATCGATTCCGATGATAAGCAAACTGTAAGGGGTCCAGTGTGTCTGGAATGGTCTTTTTAATGTGGGTCATGACTATCCTCTCAAAACCTTCATCACAATTGAAGTGAGTGCAATGGGACGGTAGTCATTTAAACATGTTACAGGGTTTTTCTTGGGGAGGGGACAATGGTAGTGGTCTTTAAACAGGTGGGTACAAAAGATAATGAGAGGGATAGATTAAAATGTCCGTTAGTACCTCAGCCAGCTCTGCTAAGCAGACCTTCAGTGCACGGCCTGGGATGTTATCAGGGCCTGGTGCCTTCCGGGATTTGTTCTCTTCAGTGTCCTGCGCACCTGAGCTGATGTCACCGTGAATGGAGAGCTCAGTGCTGCCTCTGTTGGAGTAGTCCCTCTGCTAGTGTTGAGGGTGCATTAGATGCCACTCATTGATTTTCTGTGAGGCTCAACAAACCTGGAACCATCCCAACACTTTGGCTTACAAAGAAATTGATCAGAAAAAGAAACTAGCTAATAAACTATTCTCTGAGGAACATTAAATCTGAGTCAGACTGAGAGATTATTTTATGGTTGAAATCTGAATCGATCTCTGTTGTTTAAAGTGTTACCCCTCAGTCCCAGACTGGTTGAACTGGGACGCTCCCAGTAGGACTGTGGGGATCTAGGTTTGATTTATGGAAATGTGAAACATATCAGACTGCAACATCTTACAGGAAGTACACATAGTAACTATTGATTGGTCATCTTTTTAACAGCACTGCAGGATGGAAACATCGGTCTCATCAATGCAAAATCATCAAGAGAACAAGAACTGAAGGAGAAGACATCACCGTTGGATGCTCCTTCAAGTTGGGTGGAAAGAGGAGAATCTTCTGTAAGGGTGAATGTAAAGACGGAGACATTCTCATTGAGACAGAAGAGGACACAGCTCAGAGAGGCAGATACAGCATCAGATATAAATATCCATTGTTTTCTGATGCAGTTCTGTATGTGAGCATCAGAAACCTGACTCAGTCAGACTCAGGACGGTACAGATGGGGTTTGGTCAGATCATTCTCATCATCATACTGTAAGATTGAGCTCCGAGTTCCAGAGGGTGAGTTTCTCCTGAGAGTCATGTTATTAACTGTTCACTGACAGCTGCTGATGTTTCCAATAACTCAACATGTTTAGTCTAACAGTTGTATATAGAGCTGCATATTTCCATCATGGGAACTCTGATGAATGCTCCTTTAACAGCTGAAGTGTAAAATATATAAAATATATAATAGTGATGAAGTCCACGGCCCCCCACTGCAGCTGATTGGAGTCTTGTAGCACCAAACCATTGATGACCTTGTGCATTTAGCTGTGGGATTAAAACACATGGATGTTAGCACCGAGTTCTCTGCAGGGAGCATCTGGTCAGCACCACTTCTTTGGATCTCTACAATCACTCTCTGACTGGTTGATTGGTTTTTAATGTTTCACAGCTCCAACCTCTCCTCCCAGACCTTCTCCACCATCAGTCCCATCATCCTCCACACCTTCATCATCCTCCCTGAAGCCAGCGTGCCTCAAGAGAACACCCAACTTCAGTATGGTTACTTGTTGTGTGTATTTGAATATACTGTTACAGCAAATACATGGATATGTATGCTCGTCTGCATAGAACATATATTTGTTGGTTTAAATGTTATAAAGGGTTATAGAGTATTGATTTAAAAATATGAAGTTGATGTTACTATTAGTTGGCCACACACATGAATGATCTTTCAGGTCCCTCATGTACCTTGTAGTCCAGTTTCTGCTGCCAGATATATTTACTAATGGACCAGGAAGTGTCAACCAACGTGTTCTTCTGCTCCAACAGCCCAGAGAGCTCTGCTGTATGTGGTTCTGCCTCTGGTCCTACTGGTCCTCATATTATCAGCAGCTTTGCTGATTTTCTGCAGGAAGAGAGTCAGGAAAACCAAAGGTGAGACTACAGGAACACACACACACACACACACACACCACACACCCACGTCACCTGCTATATATATATATATAACCATTAACACTCTACAGAGACAAAGACCTTTGTAGAAACAGCTCGTAGGGCTCTCCATCTCAGGCAGGGGGGATGTTCATATGGACGACTGTGTCCTGGGCCACTGTCCACGGAGGGTCTCTTGTAACAACGGGGACGGGGTCTCTCAGACTCCCTTAAAATGATTGGCTCCAGTCCGCCGAAGTGCTTCTACTCAGGAGACGTTTCCAAAGAGGAGACTCATCCCAGCAACAGAGACAGAAGAGACGAGGTCCATTCTTGGAGACCTCTTAACCACAGTCAGTATGAAGGACCAGAGGTTCCCTGGACCGTCTACACCGTCCAGACAGCATGAAACATTTTAAATCTCTTTAATATAGAGGGGGGGCAACAGCTTCAAAGGGAGGGACTCACATGCTCTAACAGGCCCGCGGCCGGCCCGGCTACCAAACAAAGACCAGAGAAGCTCTGAGAACATCTCCCACTGGGACTTCATGCTCTGCTCAAGACTCCTACAGGCTGGTTTTTTGCTGCTTATTATATGTTTCAAATCTCATATATAGAAGCTTTAAGGTCGGCCCAGAAAGTTTAAAAAGATCATTGTTTTAGATGAAGTCACAAAAGTTTTTATAAAGTCATCTCTTTATTCTAATCCTCTGAACTGCATGTTTTTCAGAACCTCCTGTAGAAACTGAGTACTCTCATGTTACAAAGGTGCGTTTGGGTTCATCTGGACATCTCAGCATCATTAGTGTCAGAATCACCAGCTGATATTAATCCAAAGCCCTGATCTCTTCTGCAGGCCAACCCAGTGTATGAGGAGATCAGAGAGGACAGACAGAGCACATCTCCTCCTGTAGAAGTGTCCACAGTTTACACTTACGCCAAATACACCAAACCAGATGGAGTAGAGACCACCGAGGACTACAGCTTAGTCACTGCACCCACTTCTCAGATGAAAGTAAGTCAAGGGTGTGGTTGGCTTTTAGGGGTCAGGAAACCCCTTCAGGCTGCAGCTGATAGGGACTAGTTTTTATTCCACACTGTTTTTCTCTGTCCCTAGCACCTACCTATCTTGGTCATCATGAGTCATGTAATAATGTTCATTTGGCTTTTTATGTTCGGATGCAGGCTTTGAGACGTGGCCTGAGACAAATGAAGATGTTATCGTACAGCAAAGGACTTTCTAGAATAGAGAGAACATTGTGGACAAAATAGGATTTTAAATGAGCTAAATGTTTTCAAAATTAAAAAAAATCCAGTTATTTACTCAGAGAATGTTAAGTTAATCAATATAGTCAGAGGAGGACTTGCTCTGTGTCTATTTTGTTCATCAAGAGAGAAAGCACAAAAAAACAGGAACCAGGCAGTTAGTGATCACACTGGACTGTCTCTAAAGCCATAGAGGAGGAAGTGTGAACAGAGAGGGGGGGGGGGGGGTGTCACTGATACAGATGTTCATGGTAAACAACAGATTCAGAGCTCCAACCCTGTGAACAGTTCCATCAGCAAGCTCCTTCTGAAATGCTGCTCCTGAAGAAGCAGGCGAGTAGAGTCAGCTGATGAAGTTTGAGCTTTGTGTTTTCTTGCAGACTGAAGACGAGCTCACCTACTCTGAGCTGGATGTCCCCAGCGGTCCAGCTGCCTCGCTGCACAGCGCCCCCTGTGGTGACGCAGATACCGTGGTCTACTCTGTTCCTCGGGTAGAAGCCAGCTGGGCCGGCAGCCCCCCCCCAGACGCTCCACCTCCACTGTACTCTACTGTTACTCTACATCAGGTGTAGCTTCAACGCTGTCAGCTACATGGACTCTCTCAGGGGCCCCCAGGGGCCACACGGGGCTTTCAATGAGTCACATTCACTCAAAGAAATCTGGTTTTATGATTTGTTGGGGGAAGCTGTCAGTTACAGCTCACATTATATATATATATTTTTAAAGTTTAAATGTTTTTAATTAGCTATTTGTGTTTATTGCTTTGCACAAATGTATATGTTTATAGCGGTTATATTTTATATTATTATATCTGTATTTATTCTGTACTTTTCAAACTATAGTGGATGTATTTAGGTTTGAATCTAGTCGTCATGACAACAGTGGCCTGTACACGCCAGCCACCTGTTAGGTCACCACCTGTCACTCAACGTAGTCACACCCTAATGACATTATTATGCAGAAATATGAAGCTGTGATAGGCAGGAATTTTGGGTCATTATTAGGCAAATATTCCATATTTCATATTTTAATTCAAGTGCTCTGACAGAGAACTAGACTCCTGCTCCTTCTCCTGGCTCTGTTTTCGGCTTAGAGAGTCTAGCCTGTGACGGGAGACTTTGGCCAATCACAGTCTCATCAAGAGAGAGTTCCTATTGCTGTTCTGTTGCATGCATGGCTGGGCGACAGAGAGGGGAGAGAGAGAGCTGCAGGAAGAGTCTCACTCTACTTCATATCTGGTATTTATCTTTTCTTCTACCCCCTGTAGCTTTAAGCTCTCAGATAATTTGTCATCCAGTTGTCATGAACTTAGCTTTAGAGGACCAAAAACATTTTTTCGTCCCGGGCTGTAGACATGTTTATTTCTGCTGTAAAGGGGGGGGGGTTCATGTCTCAGCCCGCTGATTTCTGCTTGGTGAACCCTGAAGGGACCGCTGATTTCTTCATCTCACCTTTCCTGAACTAACAACACATATTTTTATGAGGTGTGTTTTCAGCTCTGAACACCTGAATTATGAGAGGACACCTTGGGAGGACACTGACCAACTGTTACGCATAGTTTCATAGACACAACGCTGTAACAACCTTTAAATAATAAGAAATCATATTCTTCATGTGCATAAAGAAGCAGTTTTCTTCAGGAAATGAAATAAACAATAAAAAATAATCAGTCGTGTAATCTTTCTTTGATAAAACACAATGACTAACTGATTTTTGAAAAAAGTTGAACATCTGAAGCAGGTTAAACACACACACACACAAACACAATATATAAAAGACTGTATAAGATATACTGTATAAGGATATAAATGTGAGATTTTATAATCATACATAGATTTTCCAAACATATGACTTAAAGATACAACCCAGTCATTTTAATGTAAAATTTAAAAAGAAGACCTTATTAAAGAATAATGGTGGAGGAGAGTAGGGGGGGGGGGGGGGTGATGTGTTTGTGGGAGGGACTACCCTCATTTAGAGAAGTGACCAGTTCCTGGTTTACCAGTGAAGAGAAAGAAGGCAGCGTTAAACCATCAGATCCTCCAACATGAACGTGGGTCAGTCTCGATCTGCTTCTTCTTCCTCAGTGGAGTAAGCTCAGCTTTTACTTCTATTTCTTTCTCTTTGCAGCAGAAGGGAAACAGTTTCTTATTGATGGACTGGGTTTCATCACCCTCAGTCTCAGTCTTACAACTGTTGGTTTCTGGTCTAACAGGATGTTCACAGTCGGGCTGAGTCTCTTAAAATGTCCTTCTTTAAAAGAGATTTACTCAGATTAACCTGACGATCTGCGTCAGCTCTTGAGCTCCTCTCCTCGGAGTTCCCTCTACATTTCTATTGTTTACCCTGTTTAGTAGTTATATAATGGATTTCATCTTTTTAGAGCGGAAGAGAGAAAATAATGATTTTAAATGATTTTAATTGAACCAGCTCCGGGGGCCTGTTGCACGAAAGTAGAATAAAGATATCCAGGATAAGTGAAAAATGCGCAGCTTGACTTAGTGGGACCTGCTCATCCTGGCTTAATCGGTACACGTTACCGAGCCAGGATGAACAGGTGGAGCTATGTCAAGTCAGGTGTAGCTGGCCAGGATAAGTGCACGTTCACGGCTTTCTCAAATAGACCACGTTATCGATCACAGATTTACTGATGCAGAGATGAGAAGACACATGCGCCATATTTTCACCCAATGAGCAGCAGCTTCTAATGGACAGTAACGAGGAGGGAAGAATATGCAAAAAGGGAAATACGGCTCTTATCAAACGGAGAGAAAAAAGCCCGACATAGCGGACCTGACTGAATGTGTGTGGGGGTGAAAAATATCACTGCATATAGTCACTCCACACTTTTTTACAAAGTGTAGGCCACACTGTGTTTTAATTGCTTTAAAATATGCTAGTTCATGTTTCTATTTTTATGTGATAATTGTGCTGGTTTTACTGTAAAGTGTCTTTGACTAGCCTACTATGTAAAGGACTTCTATAAATGTATTATTATTTAGCCTTTGCCTTAAAAGTGAGCAGAGGGAATTATGTTCCTCGGAAATGTACCTACGGATTAAAGG
>NW_022603476.1:0-22621 GCF_008692095.1 Etheostoma spectabile
CTCCATGTGATGTACAGTATGAAAGCGAAGCATTAACGTTTGTAGATGGCTGTGTTTTTAAAGCTGCGCCACCAAAATAAATGTTAAGGCGCTATGTTGAATATAAATATAAAATGTCTATAAATGCTCACCCACACTGTCAAGAAATTGGAAGCAGATTTTTTTCAGGTCTGTTGCGGCATATGCCTAAAATTCAAAGTGCTTCTTTCTCTGTCGTTTGTCTTTCATTTGATGATCTATTTATTACATCGAAAATGGATATCTTTAACAACGCTCACAAATATACAGTCGGTACTGTAGTTATGAAGCTAACTTTACTCAAACAGAGTAATATGGGGAGGAATATAGTTAAACGGGCTTTAGCTACACAAACAGTACTTGTTAGCATTAGTTTCATTGTTAGTTTTGGTCTTTTCAAGGGATTGTTGATAATGTAGAAAATCACCAGCCTCCCCATTAGCAAATACCACAGTGTAAACTGCATTGCATTACAGTGCATTTAAAGAACATCAGTATTTTGCATATAAAATATTCAGGTAGCTTCTAACTAAAAGCTCTTGAATAAACTAAAGTACAATGTTGGTATCTGATCAATGAAGTCAAGTACAAGCACTTGAAAATTGTACTTCAGTACAGAACTTGAGTAATTGTGCTTAGTTTGCATTCCACCAGAGGTGTCACACCCTGCGAGCCAAAACATGGCCCTTCACTTTACACACACGTTTCTAGATTTTGATTTTTTTTTTACAGGAGTTTTCCGTTGGAGACTACAACTTGTATTATAGAGACAGTTCCCAATTCTTCTCAGCCCTCTGCCTCCATCCTCACTCCACTGCAGTCATATCACAGCAATTTGGAAGTAGCTGAATTCTCTACGTACAACTACACCACCATCCTTTGTTTTCCCCCACACAGAAACTGGATGTCTGCCACAGAGCTTTCCAGAATACTAATGAGGGTGGTTAGTGAGTCAAAGTTACTGACCTGAAGTGTCAGAATAGAGCACACGTGGTTTGTGGTTGAGTGCAGCGTCTGCCACAATAGGACTGGAAATGTCAGAGTTTATTACCTCTGACCTGGCTTGCCCTCAGTCGGTTGGTGCTGATCACCAGCTTGGAAGGTTCACTCCATCACTCGTTGAATGGCTGTTATCAGTGGTTATCATCCTCATAGATATGGTCAGAAGGGGGCAAACAATTGCCTCATTTGTCCTATTATGAGATTTTTTGGTGATATGAAGGGACATAATCCCCAAAACTCTACTTCACAGCAGCAAGAGTGAGATTTTTCCATTATATCTCACTTACTGGAAACATGTCAGTTTTTTTAGCTCCTTGAGAGCATACTGTAGTTTATCAAGGGAGATTTGAACTGCCTCTGGAAACAAGGTCTCTTTTTTTTCTCTCTTCATACTCTTTGCTCGTCCCTTCCTTCACCTGTCCTCTTCTGTGGTCGTTTTTTGTATCATTTTGCCGCGCTGATTATGTTTCTGTCAGTCTGTATCACCCATTTTTCTCTGCCTATCATTTCTCACTTCCTCAACTTTTCCATTTCATTTAAATTCTGTTCCACCTCCTTCTCTCTCTCCCTCTCTCCCTGTCTCTCCACAGGTGGGGAGGCCAGAAAGAAAGTAAAGTAAAGAAAGGATTAATCCCCCTTTTCTGCTCCTCATGCCTTTCCATGGACATGGTGAGGTAGGCTTGTCAGGCAATTAATGTAGCTCTTTGCGGCTATGGAGAGCCTCTCCATTATAAACAAAGCCTATTCATGAGCTGGGAGATAACCCCCGTGCCTTCATTTTATCAGGAGGAGAGTAATTACTCCACATGCAACTAATCTATCTCTGCATCCACTGATTCTTCTTCTATGTGGCAACGTTTTTAGGAGCATCCCCCATTTTTGTCTTTAATTCAAATTTCCATGAACATTACGGATTACAGAGACAAATTGTGAACGGCAAGCGCAGCAATAGATGTAGATGATGTAGCATACATATTTCCATTTTCGCTAAACATAAATAAACAGGACAATAGGTTGTGGATAAAAGTGGTTGTATGACGAATATGGGAGAGGAAAGTCACAAAAAAATAACAATTTAAAGTTAAAAATAAAAAATAAAAATAAAGTTTCAAATTGTAATCAAAACATACAAGGGTAAAAAACATGTAGAAAGAGCCCCAAAGGAATTGGGACGTTGAATGGATTATGCACAGATAGCAAATTAATAGGTTTTACTTTTTTTATTTTAAATATCATAATGTTTTAAATGTGACTGCTCAAGTATAAAATTAAAACATATTTGGAGTTACAGTATCACTGAGACTTATCGGATCCCTTTCGGAAGCCTTCATAATACATGTTCCCTACCTTCATAACTTGAAAGTGTTTCATTCATTTGTGTTTCCCTATATATATTTTGCCAAAGTGCGTTCTGGCAGACTTAAATTGAACAATTACGGAATGTAATGTTCGCAAGAAGCAGCTATTTAAAAATATCCAAACCTCCAAGAGTAGCTGGTATTCTATGGAAGAGCAACATTGCCATCTATCACTGAGAAACAGAATTGCATATACCTGACAAAAAACTAACACTGAGTCTACAAATAAAGATAGTAATAAAACAAATCAGGACTTTGGACGAAATGCAAAAACAATGTGACCAACCATGCCTGTGGTATCTTGTTGGTCTGTATGCTATAATAGAAAAAAAAACATCAAATATAATCAACAAGAGTAAATGAATAAATCATAGTGAATACCAAGTAGGTTTGAAGTGATTGATATACCCTCAAAATTACGGTTTTGTGATAAAAAGTAGACTCTATGTAGCCAAACATGCACCCTCTTCTGCTCTGACTGACATGCTGATGGTCTACTTACTGACATTCCTTATGCATATAATGCAGCCAGCTTGGCCCTGGATGGGAATTCTCTGAGATTTATTCCTCAGGCTTGCGCTCAGGTAGAGTATTTGCATGGGATGCGATGATGCTGCCACATTGTCAAATGATAATCCTGCTTTGCTGCCGGTCTTAAAATTCCCACCGGTGCCTTGTGTAGATGTGATTTAATTTATCCCGGCTAATTTAGTGAAGAGTACAGTTTATTGAGTGGCCTGTCTGTCTGTGTGAGAGATTACAATGGAAAGTGGTGCAGGTGATTAAACGTGGTTGATGTGGCTTTGCTCTGTTAGGATGGCAGCTGTGACATCAGAGTGTATGTTGCATGACCTTTCTTTTTTTATTAGCACACATGCAAACATGTAAAGTGCATCCATCCACACACAGAGACACGCTCAGCGCATGCCACAGGAGTATGTCATTATGATTGAGAGAGATGGCTTCTTTCTTAAACATAATTTCATGCATAATGTCACAGATCCGGATCGTGTGCAACCCGACTGTTCTCCTCTGAATCCTAATTCCACTTTCAGATTGGTTTATTTCTGAGACACCTCGGCAAATCATGTCCCTAATTAAACGGAATGAGGCATCGATTCCAACTTCCTTTTTCCTTTTGCTCCTCAATTTTCAAGTGCTTATGAGGAATGCATGAGGAAACAGAAACACAATCAAAGCAGAAAAACTCCCCATAAAAACAGTTGGACTATGGCTATGTAGCATTTGATCACACCACTGACTGCAACTCACTATCATTTCTGCAATGCTTTAAATCTGCAGTGTAGATAGTTTAATCAGACAGCCTCTCCTGCTCTCCTTTCCCTCCCTCCATCCTTTGCTCTTCAACTCTAACAGCCCTTGACAGCTAGAGATGAAATAGAAAATTTGATATCAAACACCTACACAAAGGAGGGCTGACCTTTGATCAGCACACCGTTTGATGTTTGTGACATGAAATTTGCATCATAGGAGCCCAGGCAGCGGACGCAACCGCAAAAGGGCTAATGCCAGAGCCCTGTCAGGGAGCTGCGAAGGTCAAGGGCCTATTAGAAAGGAACAAGCCCTCTAATCCAACCAGGGGCCCTGCACAGCATTTGATGTTCAATACACAGAAATGGAATAGAAAATTAGCCCTGAGAACATAGCAATGACAGCACGAGTATTCATTAGGTATTAGCCCATGAGAGAACAGGGAGGAAGGGTATTATGGAATTATTATTAGATATGATGTTGTGTTTAGAGCAAGACATTCATAACCTCTGCTGGTCTAACAACTTGATACTATACCAGGCCTCTTGCTGAAAGAAGAATCAGCTCATTTGATGCCCAAATTTGTTAAACTATCCAGGACGCATTTTCATTACTGCTAAGCTGCCCTCTCCAGGTTTGTGGTGGTGTGGGCCGCTTTAAAACATATGGCATGCTCTATCTGAATGTTGTTTATTAATCTGTGGACAGGTGGATCAGTGGAGCTCTGAAGATACTTAATTATTCAAGCTGGCATGTCATTTTTTATACTTGGTGCTGTTTCAGAAGGCCAAAATAAACCTGTCACACCTACTGTCCATCTTTCATCTGGCCATCCGCTTACAACCTCATTACCCACACATTACAGGTGAGGGAGAAAAGTCACCGAGAGGACACACACTTTTACACATACAGTACATACTTTCTACCTCTCTTGCTCGCTCTCTTACACACACAGTTACTTAACAGGTACTGTACAGGCACTATGTCAATTTGATCTCATTTCAGGCCATATCATCATCTTCCTCTGTCCTGTAATCAATATTTCACTTACATATTTGGTTCCACTTTCAATTACAGTTGTGATGCATTACACATAAGTGTTTGTACAAGACGGTTCATTTATGGTAGTTACTATTTGACAAATTGGATGTACATTCTTGAAGTGTGTATCATTATTGTTTTAATTGATGTATACTGTTTATTGATCCCCAGTGGGGAAATTACAATTTACACTCTGTTTGGTTAGTAGTCACTACACACAGGCCTGAAATACATGCTAAAGACCTAAAGATGAGTGCCCAGGAGGTGACATGGCATCTCTCCAGCTACTAATCCACACTCCGTACATTGTTCTTTAAGGGGACTTCTCAACCCAACTCCCTACAGACGATCCTAAACCACTAAGATATTACAGCTCACTTTGCATCATCAAATACAAATCTCAAGTAGGTATTTTGTAAGTAATCCTGCCATGAGACACAAACAGTTTAACCTGCTAAAAGTACAGGCTATGAGCCAAACCCCTTAGCATGCATACTTATGCATGAATATAGTAACATAGTCTGCCAATTAACAACATTTATATCTTCAGTGCATTAGTTACAGTATAGTTACTTAATGTAACAGGTAAGGTTCAGCCCAGCGTTACACCTGTATTATGATTTTCTTTAAATTATATACTGATATACATCAAATTAATTAAATAATTTAGAAGGAGAGTATAATTTAAAGCTTTAGTGCGTAACTTTGATGATCTGCTCAAAATCTCCACGACTTTCTACGTAACTAGCCGAGACAAGGTGGCGCTAGCATGCTAGCTCATTCTCAATGACAAAACACTGCTACAACACACACTAGTTCACCAAGCTCAGGATCTGTGTAGATCTCACACCATTCAATACAGCTGTGAAGAGAGAACATCACATTCTACCGGCTGTTGAGGCTTGCAATGATGTTGGATCAAAGTGTTCGCAAAACTGGACGCTTGATCCGGATATTGGCAAATCCCCATAACACCAGAGTCACAACCCCTCACAACCTTCATCCTCCTTTTGTTAGATACCTCTTCAACCGAATCTCCTTTGGCATTGCATCGGCTCAGGAACACTTTCAAAGACAGATGTTGCAGATGTTTGAGAGTTTTGAGGGCATGGTATGTCCTGGACCAACGACTACTTTGTGTACTCCAGAAAATGCAGGACAAAGGCCTCACTCTAAATGAGAAGTGCAAGTTTGTTAAAGAGCACATCATTTTGTCGGTCACAAGGTAACGGTAAAAGGCATGAACCACATCCAAACAAAGTTAAAGCGATCCTACAGATGCCAGGGCCGACATGCGTGGAAGACGTGCGGTGCCTGATGGGCATGGCAAACTATCTGGCCTAGTTTTGTGCCACATTTGGCCACCTTCACCAGCCATTAAAGATCTACTGAGAGAGAAAAATTAGTGGGTCTGGGGTGTACCTCAGCAGAGAGCTTTTCAAATGCTGAAAGAAGAATTGAGCTCGCAAAAAGAACTTGCTCAAACACAGCACAAACAAAAGTAGCAGCAGATGCATCAGCGTACGGCATAGGGGCTGTTCTCACACAATACATCATACATCTCTAGAGGGTTGACGGACACATAGAAACACTATGTGCAGATCGAGAAAGAGGCTCTAGCAGTGACATGGGCGTGTGAAAGACTAACCTCTTATATACAGGGTCTGCTCTTCTCACTGCTAGCAGACCATTAACCCCTTGTTCCAATGTTGAGCACCAGAAGTTTGGATGATCTGCCACCCAGGGTACTGATGTTCCGTCTGGGATTATTTGGATACGACTATGACATTGTCCATGTCCCAGGTAAAAGCCTCATCACTGCAGACACATTGTCTAGAGCTCCACTGAGAGACATGCCGTCTTCTGATGACCTACAACTGGAGAAAGAGGTCCGGGTGTTTGTGGCTTCTGCTGTGTCTCCACTCTCTGCTAGAGACAAGCGGTTGGAGGAAATCAAACAAATGCAACAAACAATGAAATATGCAAAACAGTGGCACTGGCACACTACTGTCTAACAGAGTGGCCAGACAACTTGGATTGAGACGAGATGTGGCACCCTACTGGCAGGTCAGAATGGAGCAGCATCTTGCAGAAAACATCATGAACCCCAGGTACTCAGATTGGACACAATGAATAAGCTCCATGAAAGTCATCAAGGCATCTCCAAGTGCCAGAGCCCAGGAATCAGTATGGTGGCCATATCTCTGGACAGAAAGTGTGGATCACCACCGAGGAAGCTCTAGGAACTGTGTTGAGACCTGCCAAACGCCAAGGTCATTCTTGGAAGAACAGAAACCACCTTAGAGACACAGGAAATACTCCTTACAACTGACAGTCACTAGGGCAGGCAGAATTTCAAAGGTTCCTGAGAGACTTGATTTATGAGTTAAAAGTTCATGTAAATCTGTTAAACAGGTAATACTGTTCCTAAGTGTTTAAATAAATAAAATAATTAAATAATTAATGGAAAGAAGCCTACACAGTTAAGTTAAAAGTATGGCTTATGTTTAAAAGTCAATTAATGATCTAAAAAGAGGAGGTGTAGGATTAGAGAGTACAGTACCCATAATGCAATGTAAGAGCTTCCCTGGTTTTTCATTCAACTGACAGCCTTTGTTGTGTTTGATAGCTAATGTGGGAAATTATATTCAGATATAGGGGATCTGTGGGAAGCTATACTCAGGTATTGTTAATTATTGTGAGAAATTGTACTCAGGTATTGTTATCATATTTAGACACTGTGAATGAACTTATGCATAAGTTAATGAAACAAAACTCATATCAGACGTTGAATGAAGGAGAAAATGTACTGTTGCTTGGCATCCAGTGGGGGCGATACCCTGTTGGCAAGACATTACATTTACAAGAGAACCGGATGCAGGAAGGCCAGAAAGCCACGTGCTCACTCAAAATGGAGGGGAACAAAGGAATTCCCACAGGAAAACAAACCCCAAACACACGCACACACCCACACAGTAATGTAACAGGAAGTCGCGCGCCACCCAGCCAATAGAAATACAGTTGCTATGGCGATATGACCCGCCTTGTGACGCTTTTAACCAATAGGACTCCCTTAAAGGCGGCTTTATAAACCGTTGCAGGCCACTGTTACGGAGCCTTTTTGTGAAACCTCTGAGCTAGTCATGTTCCATTGAGACCCGTGCACGTATTTATTGTCCGGAATGCATTGCTCTGTTTTTATTAATAAATCGTTTTGGTATACATAATCAAAGCTAGAGTGATTCCTTAGCTACTTGATCCCGACGTTTGGACCCTCCAAGTGGAATTCGCAACAAATTTGGTAGCAGAGGACGGTTTTTCGAGCAGCGGTTAAACTTAGGAATTCCACGGAATCAGGATTAGAAGTTGTTTAACTCCGGGTCCAGATTCCACGACAGTCCACGTCTGACGGTACGGGACAAAGGAGGCATGGTGTGCAAACCGCGGAGGAATGGTCACAGGGAGCTCTCTAAAAAAGGGTAAGCTGAAACCTGTTTCATCAAATTCAGCATATTGTATAATAGTATAAACCAAATTAAAGTGATCAGACCTCCGGTGAGTACATTATGTAAAAAAAAAAAATATAGACTAAAAATTATTAAGTGTTTTTGTGGACATTGAACAATGCATTCCGTTTTTCTGTGAATGAGAGTGGAGAGTGCGTGAGTTGAAGCATCTGGGATGCGTAGACGATTCCAATTTTTTTTTTGGAGCTGTGTTTCTGTGGAGGTTCGATAAACCGGTCGATAGATGCGCTGCAGTCGTATACTGATGGGGAAGGCCGGACACATAGCCAGCCAGCGTTCGTTGTAGTGGCTTCACCCATAAGGTGGGCCAACGCGTGGAAGTGTGTGAGTGTGGAAACATAGAGAGCGAAATACAGAGTGTATATAATGCTGTTGAAGAATGAATGTTGGAAATGTGAATGAGTTGATAAATCATAGGTGATTCCAAAGTTTGGAGCTAAGATACGCGGGAGATTGAAACTTGCCGGTAGGAGTAATTAAACTACATGCCGAGGGAAAGTCTCGGCGCGTACAGGGCCAGTGTTCACCATTTGGAGTCTCGGTCCATAAGGCTGTTCTCAGCGGATGTAGGGAGTGAGTGAAAGTAAAAGAAAGAGATAAGAGCAGAGATAAAATTGGAAAGTTTGGAAAGAATGATTGTGTGAGCCCGAGTAAAGCGTTGACAATTGACCAAGCCTCTGGTCCGTCTGTGGTGCTGCTGTTGAAGACGTAGGTTAAAATTACATGTAAAATAGCAGACAATGTAGTGCAAGGAAAAGATATTTGTTGTAATGGTAGACAGATTTTCTAGGTGGGTAGAAGCTATCCCAGCTAGACATGAAGATGGGAAGACTGTAGTAAAATGGTTAACTGATACCACGGTACGGCATTCCAAGACGAATCAGTCAGATAATGGCACCCATTTAACAACCAGTTGTTGAGAGAAGTTGAGGCTGCTCTGGGGATCACACACTCATTCGGGTCGGTATACATCCACAGTCCCAGGACTGGTGGAGAGGGCCAACCAAACGTTGAAGACTAAGATAGCCAAGGTCTGCCATGAGAGCAGGATTAAGTGGGTGGAGGCCTTTCCCCTGGCACTCATGGCCATGAGAGCTGCAAAAGGGGGAGAGACGCACCTTCCCCCACGAGATCTTGACTGGCAGACCACATGCCAGTCCACCCAATAATGGAGGTCATATGCCTTTATTGGATGTAAAACAGGTAGAAATGTCTGCCTACATGAATGAACTAACCTATTTGGTCTCAGCCCTCTCTACCCAGGTGGAGAAAGAAGCCAGCACCCACTCAGAACGAGAGGCAGACCATTAAGGTAGGAGACTGGGTCAGGGTTAAGGTCCACAAGAGGAAGTGGGCCAACCCCAGGTGGACTGGTCCAAAGTGAAGGAGTTTACTTCACACTCGTCCAGGTCAAAGGTAAATCAGGCGCACCTTGGCACCACCTGACACATTGTGCCCCAGCAGACCCTCCAACCGCACTTTAGCGGACACACAATTTGATTCAAAAAAATGCAGAAATTAAGCGCTGCTTAGGAGGTCCAGACAGTCCTCAGTCTGGACAGAGGGCACCAAGCCTAAAAGAAATAGGGCTCAGGAGAAGAATAGTAGTGATAAATTTTGTCATGCTGGGAATAGGGGCGGGACTGATAATGCGGGAATAGAATCAAATTACAGGATGATATAACTGAATTAGAGGACATGCCAAAACTGAAATCTCATATTACGTGCCAAATTGAGAAATAAATAATGAAATGTAGTAGATAAACATGCTGTTCTCCACTGTCTTTTAATGCTCATACAGGGAGCAGCACACCCCATAAGGGACACTAGGACACAAGGTAAGGAGACAGAGTTGATAAAACACAGGGACAGAAAGTGATCAGTCACTTCCAGTAAATCTACACATAAGACTGCCATAATAATCTCCGGTTGGCACACATGGAATTTAACCAGCAGTAAAACATACATATGGGCGGCTGTGGCTCAGTGGTAGAGCGGTTGCCTGCCAATCGGAAGGTTGGTGGTTTGATCCCTGCCCCTGCAGTCATTGTCGAAGTGTCCTTGAGCAAGACACTGAACCCCGAGTTGCCCCCGGTGCTGCGCATTGGAGTGCGAATGTGTATGAATGTTTATCTGATGAGCAGGTGGAACCTTGTACGGCAGCCCCGGCCACTGTGTATGAAGGTGTGTGACTGGTGAATGTTTCCTGTAGATGTAAAAGCGCTTTGAGCAGTCGTTAAGACTGGAAAAGCGCTATATAAATACAGCACATTTACATTAAAAAAAAAAACATACAGAAAAGAGACAAAGAGAGAGGGTGTTGTAAGAATGAGGGAAAGAAGGAAAAGTGGTTATATAGAAGCAAGGGTATAGCTACAGAGAGAAGAAAGCAGAAGAGAAGTGTTGACTCATGTATAATTAAACTATTGTTGCAATATAAGTATTTGAGTAAGCGGAAAGAGGTGTTCAAAGGTAGTAGATGAGATTATGTCTGAGATCTGGTAGATTGAAGGAAAAGAAATGTGAAATTTTTGATATCACAAGGAAAAGTAAGAAATAAGAAATAGAAAGTTTAGTGCATTTTATGGAGGGACATAGCTGGTGAGAATTCAACACTATTAATGACTCATTTTTCAGATTGGGTATAGTTGGTATATGTTTAAATGTATGTCTGTATGTCTTGTCTTGCTTTATTTGTTGTATGTCTGCAATTAGGAGATGGATCAAAATTATATTAATATGTCCTGTCAGATCTCAGTGGTACTTGGGGAGGCTGAGAAAACTCCAACTAGGAAAAAGAGGGAATAGTGTAACGTTTTAAGAAAATAATTGAGATTTAATGAGGGAACATTCGGTTTAAAAAAAACAAAACAAAGAGATAAAAGTAGTCAATCCAATGTGGGATCCATGCATTGATCTAAAAATATTCACATGAAAGTGGTAATTGATTCAATTACTTAGTTGATTAATAGAAAATGGCTTTGATCATTTCCAGTTTAAGAAAGAAAAATATGAGGCTTCTTATATTGTTACCTTTACAGTACTTTGTGATACTTATCATGCTTGGGAAATATTGTAGGGGAATTGTGTTGGTAATATAAATACAAAGATTTACAGTTTGGAATTGGGACTTTTAAACTTGGAACAGTGAAATTATGAAATTTCTTACTATTAATATGACTGACCCTATTGCAGTAACGTTTTTGAAATTAAAGTCATAGATTAAAGACTTCTTTAAAGTAAAGTGAAAAGTAAAGAAGGAGAGAAATCTTTTTTTTTGCTTTACAGAGGTCTAGAGGA
The DNA here is from genome assembly GCF_008692095.1 of Etheostoma spectabile. Classification (NCBI taxonomy): domain Eukaryota; kingdom Metazoa; phylum Chordata; class Actinopteri; order Perciformes; family Percidae; genus Etheostoma; species Etheostoma spectabile. Next base: position 11,519 of record NW_022603476.1, read on the forward strand.
CAGCTGAAGTGTGGGTTCTTTCAAGAAAACGCACAAGTATAGAGGAGGTTAAGATAAAAAAGAGGTATGCACAAAGTAAAGAGAGTTCCAGTAGACTTGCAGCTAAGTGAAGATTTTGATCATAATTACACAGTATAATGAGATATGTTCTCATATCATGTAACAAATTGGATAGATTGAACCACTAGGTGATAAAGTTGGTTCTACTGTTACTAGGACAACAGGTCATAAAGAACACATTACCATTGATTAGTTCAAATTTTTGTTGCAACTTAAAATAGAAAATTGGGGAAACATTCTTTTTGTTATAAGTCATCAAGTTTATTGGTTGAGATAAGATTGAAACCAGTCTAGGCTGATATAGGATTCCATTCTATGTGTATTTTTGATGTGGTGTTAAAATGAGCTTTTAGTGAAGCTTAATTTTGTTTGTGGATTTTGTTTGTATTTTGAGTTTTTACATGACAAACTGTTTAAACTATTGAGTTGATGTGGAAATATTTTATTTGGGTGATTCTTTTCTTTTTGAACTTTTTGTTTTGTTGCTTTTAAGATCAAGACGCAAGACAGTGTCTTAATGGCTAAAACTATTACATAATTAGGAATAGGAATTCTGTAGGAGATATGACTAAAAAAGGGATAGTAACAATACAAAGTGTCCATAGCATTAAGGATATCAAAACGACTCTACGATTTTGTTTTAAATATTTGTGCAGAAAACATAACCCATAATGTAAACTGAAGCTTGGAGGAGATAAGTGCCAAAACTAGTTTCTCTTTAGAATGTTTGGGGATTTTATAGAGTTAAACCAGCAAGAGGGAAAGAAATGTTATTTGAGTGACATGAGTGACATACACTAAATGAGTATTGATAAAAGAAAAGATAATGCTTTTTGAGTTCTGTTTTGTGCCACACAGTGCCTCGTGTGTCAGAACCAGTCCATCTCGCTCCTCCAGCTGCAGGATCAGAGACAAACTGGACCAGAAGACCAACAACAACCATCACAGCACCTCAGACCACCGCACAGCTAGAGACCACAATGGGTCAGGGTCTGGTTGCGATTATTGGCCCAAAGTGACTTGAAAGTGACCAGGGCTAAATGTTTGATAATAATTGCAAACATCTGTAGTGTGCTGTGCTGGACCGCAGAGCAAGGAGTGGGGTCCACATGCTCTGGTGGGGGCTTTGCTGACGCCGAGGTGAGAGGGCTCTGGAGGGTCAACCATGTGACCCGGAGATCTGCTACATCATAAGACAAAGATACTTGATCTTATCTGGAGATACAGACCAACGAGCAGCAGATGGATTAAGAAGGAGAAGGGGGAGCAAGAGACCGTCCTGGTTCTGGTACTTCGGATGCACAAGTGAGGGCAGGTTGTCACTTACAGACTCGCAATCTAAAAACAAACACACATAAAATACTGGGAACAACAACTTATACTCTACAAATTAGGTAAGTTCATGTAAACAGACATGTTTAAAGGGTTAAGACATGTCTCATGTCTGGTAGGAAAATTACATTTTGTAGGGCCTTATAAATTTTGTAACATTTTCATTAAATTTCCTGTTATAGTTTCAAGCAAGATCGGTTAATAATAGGTTAATACAGATGGATTAAACATAATCCTCACATTTTCAATGAAGTGTTAAAAGATGATTTGGTAGGAAATAGATCCGGTATTGCAAAGTACTGTGATTTAATGTAGACATTGATCTATTCACAGGATGAGTAAACAATTAGGTGGTAATCTCACAGAGTGAGATAAAAAGGGGAGTGTAAACTCCATGCTTGTCATTTCATTGTGCTTACTGAATAGGATTTCCATAAAGGTGGTGTTGCGAAAGCTTAGACCAGCCTCAGAAAATGCATAATGAGCAGTTAGAACTGTATACAAATTTGTCAAACATTTCACATTTGAAATAATTAGTTTCAGTCGATTACATCTATTTCATGTTTGGTGTTTTCCTAAATTAGTCTGGTTTAACTTAAACATCCTTTTTTCCTGTTCCCTGTTTAAGTGTTAATTTGCTCTTTCAAAACCTCACTCATTGTCTCCTGTGTTAAAGAAGGACTGAAAAGGAGGGACTGGGGTTTCACACCTTGATGCAGACAGATTAAATCAATGCAGATCCACTCAGTCTTAAGAGTGAATGTTCAGGCGGTCATCAAAGAATCATGATTTAGCATTGTGTGATGTTCTCAAATGTTTTAAATTGATAAGTGCATTTTTATTTAGGATTCATCTGTTTCTTTTATTCTTTTGGTTTGGTGTTTTGAGTAATGTTGTGTCTGAATGAATTGATGAAAGCTCATTTCAAGTCAAATTAAGCCTTCAAATAAGTCAACTGAAAAGTGGTGGGAAAATTAAATTGAGCTGCCTTAAAGCAATTTGACATTACAAGATAATGTACCAGATTAAAGCTTATTGGGGTTTAAATGGATACATTAGTAGATGCATAGCCTATTGGGAATTTTGACTCAATTGGATTGTTTTTTGACTTGAAATGATAAATAAGAGGGTTTCCACATTTTTTAGTTCATTGCATTTATATTCATTCTGAATTTTGTTTTTCATGATTTTGTATTGGGTTATTTCTTTTCTTTCACTCAAACTTTTGTTTTCCCTTAGGGGTGGGGATGCACGTTTTAGTCAAGACAGTAGCTTTTCTGTTGTTGTTGTTTCTTTGTTTTGCTGGCAATTAACATATGGAAAGGAGCTTCCTGGTACGTCACAAAGGTGGTCCCCTGTCTCTTGTCCCCTGGGGTTTTAGTCTAGGCTAAAACAATACAATGTTGATTGGACTATGTTGATAGAGTTTCACCCCCACTGATCTTTCCTGAAATGAGAGTCATAAACCCTCAGCCACATTCCAATTGAGAGACTGCAACCTGGTTGATTTGTATCAGTTCATATGTGTGTGCGTGTGTGTTTGTATGTTTACAGTAGGGAGAGTAAGATGATACCAGAAGGTGAAGAGATGGAGGATTATTATCTTGTATATTGTAAGCGAATAGGCACACACACACACCACTGTGACCAAGAGACCCCACCCTTTGTGAATAAGACCAGGGGGGACCAGGTGTCCAATAGGGCAACATTGAGAGTTAGGATTCACACCTTTGCAGGTGTGAAAAGGGGGATATACGTTTTTTACCATATTAAACTTTTGCTGCACGTTTTTATACTAAAATGAATTCTAAAAGGTTTTCCACACAGTTCCTTGTTTACAGTAGGATTTACACCTAGTAGGTGTAAAAAGGGGGATTGTGGGAAATTATATTCAGATATAGGGGATCTGTGGGAAGCTATACTCAGGTATTGTTAATTATTGTGAGAAATTGTACTCAGGTATTGTTATCATATTAGACACTGTGAATGAACTTATGCATAAGTTAATGAACAAACTCATATCAGACGTTGAATGAAGGAGAAAATGTACTGTTGCTTGGCATCCAGGTGGGGGCGATACCCTGTTGGCAAGACATTACATTTACAAGAGAACCGGATGCAGGAAGGCCAGAAAGCCACGTGCTCACTCAAAATGGAGGGGAACAAAGGAATTCCCACAGGAAAACAAACCCCAAACACACGCACACACCCACACAGTAATGTAAACAGGAAGTCGCGCCCACCCAGCCAATAGAAATACAGTTGCTATGGCGATATGACCCGCCTTGTGACGCTTTTAACCAATAGGACTCCCTTAAAGGCGGCTTTATAAACCGTTGCAGGCCACTGTTACGGAGCCTTTTTGTGAAACCTCTGAGCTAGTCATGTTCCATTGAGACCCGTGCACGTATTTATTGTCCGGAATGCATTGCTCTGTTTTTATTAATAAATCGTTTTGGTATACATAATCAAAGCTAGAGTGATTCCTTAGCTACTTGAGTCCCGACGTTTGGACCCTCCAAGTGGAATTCGCAACACTAACTTGTAGCCAGCAGTGAACGGACTTCATTAAGTAGGTCCATTTTTACTGTATTGACAATACAGAAGTTTCTCGTTAGCATCATATAGGCTACATGCGCATCTCACATCTGCACTCGTTCCAAAGTGACGCATGCGCGAAGCACTTCTGCACTCGACTCTCACAGGGAAGCGAAATCCTTTGCGTACGATTTCCAGGATTGCTCCTGTGCTGCAGGAAATTCTGCCAGATTTTCAGTTTCCTTCCGCTTGGATTCCATTGGAATTTTGAATTTAGTGGATTTATAAAGACTATTGGTGACTGCTCCTCAGATCTCTGCAGGGTAAATTGAGACAGCTTTCTTGCACAACTTTTTTGCAGCGGATCTGTGCGGAGATGAGCACCATCCATGACAATTCTGATTAGTTTAAAGAAACGCGGTGAAACCAGAGCACGTTTTCCTCCCATCCCCGAATGCTATGTGGAGTAGCCAGACTACTTCCCGCTTTGGAAGATGGTCTGGCAAAGCGAAACTCTGTTAATACAAACGTGATCTAGTAGGCTACACTACATGTAGTCGTTTTAAGTGATAGAGTGCAAAAACAATTTGACATGAACACACACTAAAAGGAAATGTGCAAGACCCATACTGCCTAAAACTATCTTCAAAAAAGTCATGGTCCAAAAATGGAATATTTGTAGGAATGCTATTAGTTTTCTTTATTTCTTCAACATTTGAAACAATAAGTCAACATTAGCACATTTCATTACAAAATAGATTTTAACTTTCCATAAATAATAAGCATGCTGACAAATGATAAAGCTAACATGCTGATGTTTAGCAGGTAATGTTCAACACGTTCTTAGTTTAGTATGTTAGCACGCTAACATTTACTAATTACTAAACACCATCTGATAATTAGAAAGTAAGCAGTTTTGCAGGTATTTGGTCACAAACTAACATATTTAATTAAAAGGTTGACGTCGGCACGGCACTTGATAAAATGTTAAAGGATCAACGAAGCAATTCTCATGAGGCGGGGAATGGATGACCAAATTTCACGGCAATCAATCCAATTGTTGTTGAGGCATTTCCCTCACAATCATGAATAAAAAATGTCAGGAGATCGCCAAAGTCAATAGGATAGATTGTCCCTTGAGCCATGCCCTTAACATCACCAAAAATCCTGTGATGTTATGTCAACAGATTTTCTTATTAGTGTAGAGTTTAGAGCCAGCACCAGAATCACAACACTTTACTCTAAAGCGGCCTACTACAAGAGTTTGGATGCCAATTAAATTACAGCATGTATACACTCCTTGGTTAAATACCACGTATACCTAACCTGGTAGAGTAACTGAAGCCGCCGGAGGTCACACTATTAAAGATATTATGCAGACATCATGTTCTTATATTCACAGGTCAAAACATATAATGTAAGGACAATGTATCATTAGTCAGTAGTTACACCCTGAAAGTATTTTGGACAAACTGCTAAAGGATTTAATCTTAATCTTTTTTGATTTATTACTGAGTTACACTGCTACCACAAATACTTCCTAGATAACCTTTGGCATTGTGCTGCTGTCATAATCCCTCAAGTCAAAATCATCAATCATTCCACCAAAGACAAATATCCACTCCCGATGAATCAAAGGTCAGAGTTTAAGAACCTTTCTCACTTAGAGACATTCTTTATGAGTCCCAATAATCTCCCAGGAGTGATTAAAAATACCAAATATCGTCCACTGTATTGCATTACCTCACTCACCATATTTCCTGACACAAGTATAAGGTAGGACTTTTTCAGGTCAGACGTTTTTTAAGACTCAGGAGTTTGCTGGCCTGATCAATAATTTTGTTCTCTCTAATTATCTCACCATTGCACTCATTAATTACACTTTCAAGGCTCATTTCCAGCGTTGGCCACAGATGCCCATTCTGTGGGAGCATCTAGAGATGTGAGGGTGAGAAGAGGGGCGGCAGAGGGGAAAGCGAGGCCTGATTAATACTCAGTCTCTCTGTCTGATGTTGGCTGCCACTTGCAGGGGGTAAAATGCAAGAGCTCTGTCATCTGAGACTTCACCAAGTGGAAAACAAACGAGGTCTTTTGCAGCCAAATCGATAAGTTCCTCTGATGAGCCAAATTTAGAGAGTCCTGCTTCTGTCTCGAAGTAATCCACCAACACCAGAAGTAAGAACTTCCTGCGTAGCTTTTTCTAACTGAAGATACACAACATATGCATTCGGAAATTGACGGTCCCCTAATTCAGTACCTTCTGTAAAGTTATTCTCAATATCCGCTAGATTGGCACATAATTTTTTACGGACATTCCTAGTTACCAGACAATAACCAATAACTTTTTGTCTATTTTGTGGTTTTGAAGGGCGTTATCTCTACAACCTTTAGATAGGTTTCCATGAAATTTGGCGCAGACAATAATCTCCCTCCTCAGGATAAATTGTAATAACTTTGGTGAGCCTGCAACGTTTTATTTAGTGCCATTGTCAGGTCAAAAGTTCAATGTGTCCAATACTTTGGTTTATGACCAAATACCTACAAAACCAATGACATTCCCATCAGCCTTAGCTGTACTTTGTGATTAGCGCTAAGTAACAAATATTTGCATGCTAACACGCAAGACTAAGCAAGTGAACATGATTGGGCTAATATTATGCCAAAAATGAAAACTCAACTATCTACGATGGCTAGCTTTTGAACCAGAAGGAAGCAAAGAGATTAAGTCTGCTCATCTTTGTTCCCTCATTGGCTTACAGCTGATTCCCATCCTCATTCATTCATTCATCATATTGCCACTTTTCTATTCTCTAGATATAGAGACAAAAACACTGCCAGTCCTGCTTTTTCGTTGGGGAAAAAAAATGATGGAATGAGTTTGGCTGCTAGCAAATCCAGAGTGATGTGTGACATTGCTAAATGTGTTCACTACCTTGCCAACCTCTCCATCTGTCCAGGAGGCGGGGATGCCAGATTGGCTGAATAATTTCAGTAGACCCAAACAGCTGTCAGCTCCCATCTACGGCATATTCCCATGACAAAACCTGGATACAGTGGGGGGAGAAGTAAAGAAACTGACATTAAATGTCACAAGATTAGAAAATCCGGTTGTGTAGTTGTGTTTTTTTTTTTTTCAGTGTTGTTAATGTGGGAGTTAGAATACTAACTGTGGGTGACTCCCTTCCCTGGATGACACAGTTTGCCTCTGTAGAGTCAAGTGCACCATGGGATGCCATACATCTTAGAGGTAAGAGTGCAGTGTCAGCCCCAAAAATAGTATTTTTTTGCTGACACTGCTCTGACTCCCTTATCGCGTGCTAATTATCATGTTATAATGGTTAGTGATTAGGTGTAAATACACCAGAGGGGAGAAAGAGGTTAGTATTCATTATTCATTCAGCACCCTAATGCCCTCAGCTGAACAACCTAAGCATCAACTGGTCAGAGCTCAGGTCAGAGAGGTCTGGCTCACTGATGCCATCTGCTGTCTGTTCCCCCAAGAACTGGTTTTTAATGAAATATGAGCAGAAACTACTCTTTTGTTTCAAAGTATTGTTGTATATTCTTACACATATTGATAAACAGCTTTGCCTGTCCACACACTGTGTCTGCAAGTATATCTGTAAGATGTTTTCAGGTCTCAAAACTGATTTTCTTTAGTTTTAGTAACTCATAATTCAGAATTTCAATAAAAGAATAAGTGTTAAAGGTAAGTCTTGCTTTCATTAGAAATAAGCAATACTTTGGAAGTGTGGTCACACAGTTTTCTCAGGAAGCGTGGCATACATATGGATGCATTCGGAAAACCATATAATCATTTTGTGATGGCGAGGGCAAGTTTGAGAGAGGCTATTAAACTGAATTATAAGTGGTTTGGCATGTGGATAGAGGGAGGGGCATAGAAGAAATGAAGAGAATAGAAAAAGTAGAAGAGGAAGAAGGGGAGGATGGTTAGGAGAGGAAAACCAGCTGAGGTTTAGCACTGAGTCAGGATACAGCTGCAAGCACAGTGGCATGTAAGGAGGCTTAGGCCAGGCCGGGCCTAACATGGAGCAGTTTCACGCCTCAGCTGCAGAGAAGTCAGCTGGGAAACAGGAGGCTATTAAAGACACTGGGAGCAGATGATTTTCTGCTTTTGCAGAGCTTTCCCCCACTACCGGTCTGTATGTGCTGTATGAATCTGTGGATATGTCTGAGCGTGTTCTATTTTTATTTTATTTTATTTTTTTCAACACCATATGTTAAAAAAAACAAGGGCCTGGCTGTGACCACGACAACAGAAAACAGATGGCTCACTGTCATCCAGCAGTACCGCACAAACAGGTACAACTCTCCCAAACTGAGAAGTCCAATAAAACCAGACAGCCTTTGGCAAACATTGCTTGTTGTGGCTGTTTTGAGATTATCTGAGGAAATTTATGTCATATTAACTAGATTTTACATTGCACAAGTGATTATTATTCTGTCGGATTTGGCAGACATTCTGGCTCGGTTCACTTGTCAGACATAGAGGTGCAATCGTCCTCCACAAGGGGGCAAACTCTCTCCAATATTTAAATGTAGGTCCATGCGGACCTGCTGCAACCAGAGTCATGAATACAGTACGCTGCAGTTGCTCAAAGAACAGATCTGTCTTGTAAGTATAACAAAAGTGGCAAAATTGTTTGGCCCAAGTATTCAAGTTTGAGCCTGGCCTGCAGTTTGAGTGTGCTGTTCAAACAAGGCTTTAAAGCAGAGTGACTCTTTTTTTTCTTCAAAGGCATGCATGCCTTTCCTTTCACCTCGGAAATTAATTTCCCACCCTTATATACAAACTTGGCTGTTTCATCCCCTTTTCAGTGAATTTTTTTCTTGCTCGAGGCAGGAAACGAACACAGGAGGTTTTGTGCTACGCTCTGGTGGGGGTTGAGACCCCCCACCCCTTCCAGCGACTCAACTTGATGTTGGGAGATGAGACGGGAAACAGGTGTCACCCATGACCTTCAGTGCTCAAACACTACAGGCCTCACAATAAGGGGCACTTCAAGGGGGGGGGCTGATCTCCTCACAAGCTGCTTTACCATTTCTCCTATCATCGTTTTCCCTCTCACTGACAAATATTAGGAAATTCCCCCATCCCACGTTTGTCATCAAAGATTATTTCCATCAGAGTTGATGTGCGTTCAGCATTGTTTGTTCAACATCACTACTGCATTACCCAGTTACACTGCATTTCTCTTGTGTTCACCCCGATCTCACCTCAACTCAGAAAGATGACTCCTCAGACAAAGAAGAGTGCACAAAGTAATAACCTCTAAATCCCAACGACTGGCTTATGTGAAGCCGGAGACGATGGGGAAGTCTGCTGTCGAGAGGGATAGATGTGAGAGCCGGCGGTGTCTGTGTCCTCAGCGTGTCTGTCAGCGCTGCTCCTATCACCCACTCTGTTTTCCTTATAAGAAAAAGATTAATTCTGCAGATTATCAAGCTTCAATAAAGTACTTACTGTTAACCAGTGGTTGGGAGAAGTTGATGCCTTGTCCAGACGTACACGATGGGCGGTCAAACAAAGGTAAAGGACACAGTAGACACAACAGTTGAATATCTGTATATTTTAACAGAAATTGGCCTTAGAACGTGAGTCACAGTTGCATTTCTGTTTATTTACATTTCGATTGCATCGTGGGACATGTATCTGCATGTACTCTGACAACTAACGTTATTATTAACATAGTTTAAGTAGCTGTTCACTACTCCGTTATTGTAATTATTAACCAGCACTTGGATTAAAGAGAATCAAAAGTGTAAAAAAAAAAAAAAGCTTTTCAAAGCGTTGAAAAAAGAGTCAAAAAGCATTCCAAATGCATTAAAAAAGCGTTAAAAAAATGCTGTAAAAATAATCAAAGAACAGATTTCATTTTCAAAAGTTTAATAACGGTGCAGCTTTGTATGAGAGAACTTTAAATAAGAGAAGATGTTCTGCTACACACAACATTTCTGTTTCATTTACGAAATGTTATTACGTCCGGGAAAATAGCTGTCAGAACGTTTTCTGTGATTTTACAGATATATTTTTGTGTGCGGCACGTGTAGCACCGTGTAGGGCCAGACACTGGTACAAAATCATTGTACCACTATCTTGCCAATTCATTATAGGCTGCTTAGTTAGTGGGATACATATCTGAGTGTGAATGCTGTTGCCTGTCCAGTTGCTTCTAGAGAGAAGAAGAAAAGAAAGAAAAAGAATAAGAAGATTCCAACATTCCAAAATATAACGGCTAAATTGAACGTTCCTTTAGGAGAAATTATAATAAGCAAGTAACATTCTGACAAACAGCCCTAAAAGGAATACAGTCCGAATATGTGGGTCATTTCTGATGAGGGAAATGTCTCCACATGACTTGCCCTTGTGCTTAAAAAGCAAGCCACATCACATTATCCTAGATGATAAAGTCTCACATGAACACGCAAAACCTAAGGGAAGGGGTAGTGGTAAGATAGAGAAATGAGATTCAGCCAAAGTCACCAAGATATTCTTTGACAATAAACAAACCCTCCTTAAAGGCACTTTTTCTTGATTCCAGTTCCACTTTGCCTGTATTTCACATGAACAGCTGTACGTCATTGCTTTATGGCCACTATCTCACCACAGACATGACCATAGAAATCCCTAACCATTTGTCTATAGAAGGGCGCCTGTTTATGGACTAATGGTTATCCTGGTTGTGTGTCTATGGCATGAGCCTGACAGCCAACTGTTTGACACTGAAGCCACAGAGACAGATGGCAACCAAATGCCTTTTATTGCCTGCCTTTACCACTTGTGTGTCCCGGTCACATCAGTCGTGAACACTGCAAGTACTACATGACATGAAGCTCTCTCTCTCTCTCGCTCTCTCTCTCTCTCTCTCTCTGTGTCTACAAAGCTCCCCAGGCTGTCAGCCTATCAGATCAAAATGAATGCAAGCAGTGATTTATGCTTTTCAAACTTAAATCTGCTGCATTCTGATTGCACATCTGTGTCTTCTTGTCTATGTTTATATCTGTGTGACCATATACTAGAGGTGTTGAAATTAATCAATAACCGATGCATCGCATGGCGGACATGGACGATGCATCAATATCGCTGGGCTATAATCGATTAATTTCTGTTTACAATTTATTGTAGACATAACAACATTTCTGTTTACATAT
>NW_022603477.1:0-7500 GCF_008692095.1 Etheostoma spectabile
GTATACCAGCACGACTTTTAGCTTTTAGCATATCTCCACCAGACTCCATGTAAATAATCACTACTTTTATCGTGTATAAGCAGCATATCTCCACCAGACTCATGTAAATAATCACTACTTTTATCGTGTATAGAGCAGCATATCTCCACCAACTCCATGTAAATAATCACTACTTTTAGCGTGTATAGAGCATATATCCCACAGACCCCATGTAAATAATCACTACTTTTAGCGTGTATAGAGCAGCATATCTCCACTAGACTCCATGTAAATAATCACTACTTTTAGCGTGTATAGAGCAGCATATCTCCACCAGACTCCATGTAAATAATCACTACTTTTAGCGTGTATAGAGCAGCATCTCCACCAGACTCCATGTAATATAATCACTACTTTTAGCGTGTATAGAGCACATATCTCCACCAGACTCCATGTAAATAACCACTACTTTTAGCGTGTATAGAGCAGCAAATCTCCACCAGACTCCATGTAAATAATCACTACTTTTAGCGTTTATAGAGCAGCATATCTCCACCAGACTCCATGTAAATAATCACTACTTTTAGCGTGTATAGAGCAGCATATCTCCACCAGACTCCATGTAAATAATCACTACTTTTAGCGTTTATAGAGCAGCATATCTCCACCAGACTCCATGTAAATAATCACTACTTTTAGCGTGTATAGAGCAGCATATCTCCACCAGACTCCATGTAAATAATCACTACTTTTAGCGTGTATAGAGCAGCATATCTCCACCAGACTCCATGTAAATAATCACTACTTTTAGTGTGTATAGAGCAGCATATCTCCACATGTAAATGGGTGAATTAAGAGTTTATTCCAACCAGACCAGAGTGGTGATTGGTGGAACAGTGGAAAGATGAACCAAGACGGCTTTTGGTAGTTTTATTTCGTTTCTGTCCACTTTAAATGAAGTGTATTTTACGATGATAAAAGTCCTGATTATTTACATGGAGTCTGGAGGGTTTGGTGATGGTGTTCCTTTGATTCACTAAAATATGGTTGTAAAATAGCGCGTACGCGTGTGTGTGTGTGTGTGTGTGTGTGTGTGTAGCGTGGGTTAAGCTAACAGTTAGCTCCGGTGTTAGCTGCAGTCTTGCTAACTATGCTGCTAACCGGCGGATTATTAACCAGCTGTCAATGCAGCAGGTAACACATAGTCCGGGTAGGCCTGTGTAGGACCGGGTTGGCCCGGGTAGGACCGGGTAGGCCCGATAAACGCCGGAATGTATCATAGTTACCTTCTTCAGCTCCAGGTCTATAGGCGCTGCCATCTTCTCCACAACAGAAGCAGAAACACACACTGCGCATGTGCAAATGTGCAACACCATATACATAGCATACATTATATATATATATATATATATATATATACACACATATACATACACATATATACACACATATATACACACATATATAATATATATATATTATATATATATAACACATATACATACACATATATACACACATATACACACATATATATATATATATTATAATATATATATATACACACATATACATACACATATATACACATATATACACACATTATATATGCATATATATATGCATATATACTCTGTTTTCTATATACACAGTAAAAAACAACAGGTAATGTGTAAAAGTAATGAATGAATATAAGTGGCTTTAGTTATATAAAAAGTATTAAAGTAACGTGAGGTTGCCATAGTACCAAAATATACAGCGTGAATACATAGTACGAAACATATTGCAATGTGACGTGAAATTAAACAGAATAATATGTAATTAAATAATACAGCAAATGTAACCATAATATAACCAAATATCATTGAAGTGAGTCCCAACCCTACCATATATTATTAGAGGAAGGACGCCCAACCCCCCCCAACTGACCTTATAATGGGGGGGGCGGGTTCAGGGTCTTGCCCGCGTTACCTTGGACATTCAGACAGGACGAGGATGTCAGGATTCAAACTAACTTTATTCACACAGCTTCAATACAAAAACAAATGTGTGTGGTTGACTCAACACAAACAGGAAGCTAATCAATCAGCGACGGGGTCGCCTGCAGGGCTGTTATGTCATCACTGGCTGTGTGATGTCATCTGTTGTTGTTGTTGGGGTTCTGGACGAAGTTGATGGAGTACGAGCCGGTGCCGGCGTCCTGGTTCACCTGGAAGTTGTTGGTGGAGAGGCCGAACGGTCTCAGCACCATGTTGCCCAGATCCTTCAGCTTACCTGGGGAGGGCACAGGGGTCAGAGGTCAGACACACAGGAAGTGCTTCTGGACATCTGAGCGCATATCGGGACACGATCCATCCTGTGTCCTCCAGATGATGTCACAATGAACAAGGGTTTACAACACTGCACCATCTGTTCCACAGCAGAGGTCTGTCGGTGGTCTCCACCGGGAAGCTAACGCTAACAGCTATTTCGGCTAACCGCTAGCTGAGACAGCATGTAACAGACCCTCAAAACTGAAAATAACAGTTAAAATATACTCCACCAGACTCCCTGTAAATAATCACTACTTTTAGCGTGTATAGAGCAGCATATCTCCACCAGACTCCCTGTAAATAATCACTACTTTTAGAGTGTATAGAGCAGCATATCTCCACCAGACTCCATGTAAATAATCACTACTTTTAGCGTGTATAGAGCAGCATATCTCCACCAGACTCCATGTAAATAATCACTACTTTTAGTGTGTATAGAGCAGCATATCTCCACCAGACTCCATGTAAATAATCACTACTTTTAGCGTGTATAGAGCAGCATATCTCCACCAACTCCATGTAAATAATCACTACTTTTAGTGTGTATAGAGCAGCATATCTGCACCAGACTCCATGTAAATATCACTACTTTTTAGAGTGTATAGAGGAGCATATCTCCACCAGACTCCATGTAAATAATCACTACTTTTAGAGTGTATAGAGGAGCATATCTCCACCAGACTCCATGTAAATATCACTACTTTTAGCGTGTATAGAGCAGCATATCTCCACCAGACTCCATGTAAATAATCACTACTTTTAGCATGTATAGAGCAGCATATCTCCACCAGACTCCATGTAATAATCACTACTTTTAGTGTGTATAGAGCAGCATATCTCCAGAACTCCATGTAAATAATCACTACTTTTAGCATGTATAGAGCAGCATATCTCCACCAGACTCCATGTAAATAATCACTACTTTTAGCGTGTATAGAGCAGCATATCTCCACCAGACTCCATGTAAATAATCACTACTTTTAGCATGTATAAGCAGCATATCTCCACCAAACTCCATGTAAATAATCACTACTTTAGCATGTAAGAGCAACATGTCTCCACCAGACTTTATAACAGCTGTTACGTCAGTTCTACTTGTGCGCATTTAAAATATAATCGCTCAATACTTGTCTTTATTATTACTGTAAAGTCTTCATTTAGCTGTAGCTGCTTAGTTTGAGTAACGTTATTTTAGACTGAATCAAGCTGTCAGCTAGCGGTTAGCCGAATTAGCTGTTAGCTAAACTAGCGTTAGCTTTCCGGTGGAGGCTAACGGCACACTGCTACTGCGGAACAGGTGGTGCTGTGTCAGAAACGCTCGTTCATCATAATAATAATTTATTCATGTGTGAACATCATGCGCAGAACACATTGTGTACCAACAGCGCCACCATGGGCTTAGCGGATAAGGGTGGTACTAGCGCTAGCTTGTAGCTAGCTAGTAGCATGACATAATGATTAGCGACATCATCTTGCTTTATGCGCTTTGAGCTCTCTCATTGGGCGGTGTAGGGCATCCGCCGCACACCGTATCCATGTCTCTTTATACATGGGTTCACCTCTCTAATGACTGCAGGCTTTTATAGTGAAAAGCTCTATGAATAAATCTGACGAGGACTTATTGATGAGTTTATGATAAAAGGTGTGTTCAGGTGCAGTACGTACTCAGCATCTCCTCCTTCAGCTTCTCATTTCTCTCCTGAATTTGCTGAGGCAGCCTCTGAGAGACAGGAAGGGAGACAGACAGGAAGGGAGACATGAGAGAGAGAGACAGGAAAGGAGACAGATAGGGGAGAGAGAGACAGACAAGTGGAAAGAACGATTGTCACCAAACCGACCAGACTCCATGTAAATAATCACTACTTTTAGCGTGTATAGAGCAGCATATCTCCACCAGACTCCATGTAAATAATCACTACTTTTAGCGTGTATAGAGCAGCATATCTCCACCAGACTCCATGTAAATAATCACTACTTTTAGCGTGTTTAGAGCAGCATATCTCCACCAGACTCCATGTAAATAATCACTACTTTTAGCGTGTATAGAGCCGCATATCTCCACCAGACTCCATGTAAATAATCACTACTTTTAGCGTGTATAGAGCAGCATATCTCCACCAGACTCCATGTAAATAATCACTACTTTTAGCGTGTATAGAGCAGCATATCTCCACCAGACTCCATGTAAATAATCACTACTTTTAGTGTGTATAGAGCAGCATATCTCCACCAGACTCCATGTAAATAATCACTACTTTTAGCATGTATAGAGGAGCATATCTCCACCAGACTCCATGTAAATAATCACTACTTTTAGCGTGTATAGAGCAGCATATCTCCACCAGACTCCATGTAAATAATCACTACTTTTAGCGTGTATAGAGCAGCATATCTCCACCAGACTCCATGTAAATAATCACTACTTTTAGCGTGTATAGATCAGCATATCTCCACCAGACTCCATGTAAATAATCACTACTTTTAGCGTGTATAGAGCAGCATATCTCCACCAGACTCCATGTAAATAATCACTACTTTTAGCATGTATAGAGCAGCATATCTCCACCAGACTCCATGTAAATAATCACTACTTTTAGCGTGTATAGAGCAGCATATCTCCACCAGACTCCATGTAAATAATCAATTCTTTTAGCGTGTATAGAGCTGCATATCTCCACCAGACTCCATGTAAATAACCACTACTTTTAGCATGTAGAGTTGTCATCATGTCAGCATGTTGTCATGTCGTTAGCATGTTGTTATCGTTTTGTTATCATGTGGTTAGCATATTGTTAGCATTTTGTTAAGATTTTGTTAGCATGTGGTTAACATATTGTCAGCATGTGGTTGCCATATTATTAGCATGTTGTTAGCATATTGTTAGCATGTTGTTAGCAGGTAAACTCACCATGCAGGCCTGTCTGGCGCTGGTCTGGTTCCGGTCCAGGTCCAGGACCTTCTTGTAGTCCTCCAGGGCCTCGTCCAGCTTCTCCGTCTGCTCGTACAGCTCTGCCCTCCTCAGCAGCGCTCTCACGTAGTCTGGGTTAAGCTCAATCGCTACGGCAACCACACACAACCAATCACTACGCATTAACTGGACTATAACAATATCATCATCACTCCAACGATGACATCATCACTCACCTCTGGAGCAGTCGGAGATCGCAGCGTCCTTCAGCTCCTGGCAGGAAGGAAACAACCCATTACTAGCATGTTTTTTAGCATGTTAGCCTCTGTGTTAACAGGTTGATGGGCTTTGTGTTGTTAGCCTTTGTGTTGTTAGCCTCTGTGTTAGTGTGTTGTTAGCATGTTGATAGCCTTTGTGTTAGCATGTTGTTAGCATGTTGATAGCCTTTGTGTTAGCGTGTTGCTAGCATGTTGGCCTCCTAGATAGCATGTAGCTTGTTACCAAGTGCAGTCTGGCAGCAGCTCTGTTGGAGAACAGCACCGATCTCTCTGGGCTGAAGCAGACCGGACAGAAACCCAAGGCCTCCGTGTAGCTCCGCGCCGCCGCCGCCCAGTCTGCAGGAGAACCAGGTCAGACATACTGTACACACACAGACACACACGCACACAGAGACACACACACACAGTGTGATGATGTCACTCACCTCCAGCTTTGAACTGGCTGTTCCCCTTCTCCTTTAGAGTTAAACTCTGCCGCCGGCGACTCTAAAACAGAACGGAAGGTTTTAATATCTCTGGTTTACAACATCACACCGGACACCTCAATGCTTCTTCAACACTCCAGGGTTGGCGTGTATAGAGCAGCATATCTCCACCAGACTCCATGTAAATAATCACTACTTTTAGTGTGTATAGAGCAGCATATCTCCACCAGACTCCATGTAAATAATCACTACTTTTAGTGTGTATAGAGCAGCATATCTCCACCAGACTCCATGTAAATAATCACTACTTTTAGCGTGTATAGAGCAGCATGTGTCCACCAGACTCCATGTAAATAATCACTACTTTTAGCATGTATAGAGCAGCATATCTCCACCAGACTCCATGTAAATAATCACTACTTTTAGCGTGTATAGAGCAGCATGTGTCCACCAGACTCCATGTAAATAATCACTACTTTTAGCATGTATAGAGCAGCATATCTCCACCAGACTCCATGTAAATAATCACAATACTGGACCAGTTTCAGAGAATGTTGTTCCATCAGACAAAGAGACATGGAGACATAGAGACACAGATGGAGTCCAGGTAAACCTGTGTTACCTCTTTCTCCTCCTCTGTCAGCTCCTTCTCCACCTCCCTCAAGTAATCATTGTCAAACTCCTCCTGCTGAGTGTCCTCCTTCATCTCTGAGTCTGAGTCCTCCTGCAGCCGGTCACTACAGCTGCAAAGTTTAATGGATAAGTTAACATCTCTTAATATATCCTCTCTCTCACACACACACACACACACACACACACACACACACACACACACACACACACACACGTATATATATATCTTTCTCCGTGTCAGGGTCTTACTTGTCTCGCTGCAGCCTGTCTCCCTGCTCCTCCTGCAGCCTGTCTCCCTGCTCCTCCTGCACCTGTCTCCCTGCAGCCTGTCTCCCTGCTCCTCCTGCAGCCTGTCTCCCTGCTCCTCCTGCAGCCTGTCTCCCTGCAGCCTGTCTCCCTGCTCCTCCTGCAGCCTGTCTCCCTGCAGCCTGTCTCCCTGCAGCCTGTCTCCCTGCAGCCTGTCTCCCTGCTCCTCCTGCAGCCTGTCTCCCTGCTCCTCCTGCAGCCTGTCTCCCTGCTCCTCCTGCAGCCTGTCTCCCTGCTCCTCTCTCTCTCTTCTGTCAGTCGGTCTGTTGGTTTGATTGTGAAAGTTTGGAGGCTCCAGAGACTCCTGGCAGTCGTAAAAGTCCTCCTTCTCCTCCTGTATCTTCTCCTCCATCAACTCCTCTTTCTCCTCCTTCTCTCGGGGTTTTCCGGCCACTCGGCTGCTCATGACGAAGCTCTGCAACCCAAAATACGTTTGAATTATCATCCAAACTCTGCGTTTTCTTCTCTTGTCCATAACTCATAAATACAATCTATTTTTAATAAAAGCTCATGTTGACTGTTACTGAGACTTCACCTTCACATCTGATCAAACCAAATTACTCTCAGAAATCTGAGAAAAAAAACGTATTTCCCCCCAAATATTAGTACTTGTTTTCAAAGTATTGCAGTAATCTTCCCACCAATCCGCAGCCAGTATT
>NW_022603477.1:12500-67500 GCF_008692095.1 Etheostoma spectabile
ATCACATGATCAACATGGGACAACATCACATGATCACTATGGGACAACATCACATGATCAACATGGGACAACATCACATGATCACTATGGGACAACATCACATGATCAACATGGGACAACATCACATGATCACTATGGGACAACATCACATGATCACTATGGGACAACATCACATGATCAATATGGGACAACATCACATGATCAACATGGGACAACATCACATGATCAATATGAGACAACATCACATGATCAACATGGGACAACATCACATGATCACTATGGGACAACATCACATGATCAACATGGGACAACAGGCTTGTTCGAGATGAACTGCGCCTCGCCTGTAAAGTGGACGAGAGCAGGCGGTAGCAGCGGGGGGCGGTGACAGAAAGCTGCGGTAAAGTCGGACAGTTTCCAGCCGATTACAGCCGCCTTCAGGCTGGACAGGAAGTGACAGAAACACTGTGGTGCGATTTCGATTTAATAAAATATAATCAGACCCTCATATCAGCTTGTACACAGTCTCCAGTTGTTTTAATTATGACAGAGTAGCTGGCAAAGACCTCTACATGCGATCTGTTGCAGATTTTAATTAACAACACACAGTAGATGATCCGTGATCTGATCAGATCTAGTCTCTCTCTCTAAACGTCTCTATCAGCCACAACATGTGTTCTGTACAGAATAAGCCTTTAAATCAAACAATTAGCAATTAAAATCCCTCCGATTCAAAAACAATAAAAAGTTTATATAAAACGTCATCATGTTGTTAACCAATTAGGTGTTAAATCAGCTGAGAAGCCGGCGTTTCCCAGCATGCTCTAGGTCCGCCTTGGTCCGCCTGGCTCTTGCAGTTGGTGAAAAGCAACTGCGCCGCCTGTGTCTCAGAACTGCGGCCGCCTTGCTCTCGTGAGATTTCCGTTGCCCACGTGTGCATGACGTCAGAGCAAGTCGGGATCAAGTCGGACACAAATCTAACCGGCATGCAACGGGCGCCGATCGCCGGTGATCGGTTCTGCGCAGACCTGGCTCATCTCGAACGAGCCTACTATCACATGATCACTATGGGACAACATCACATGATCACTATGGGACAACATCACATGATCAATATGGACAACATCACATGATCACTATGGGACAACATCACATGATCACTATGGGACAACATCACATGATCACTATGGGACAACATCACATGATCACTATAGGACAACATCACATGATCAATATGGGACAACATCACATGATCACTATGGGACAACATCACATGATCAATATGGACAACATCACATGATCAATATGGGACAACATCACATGATCAATATGGGACAACATCACATGATCACTATGGGACAACATCACATGATCACTATGGGACAACATCACATGATCACTATGGGACAACATCACATGATCACTATGGGACAACATCACATGATCACTATGGGACAACATCACATGATCACTATGGGACAACATCACATGATCACTATGGGACAACATCACATGATCACTATGGGACAACATCACATGATCACTATGGGACAACATCACATGATCACTATGGGACATCATCACATGATCACTATGGGACAACATCACATGATCACTATGGGACAACATCACATGATCACTATGGGACAACATCACATGATCAATATGGGACAACATCACATGATCACTATGGGACATCATCACATGATCACTATGGGACATCATCACATGATAACTATGGGACAACATCACATGATCACTATGGGACAACATCACATGATCACTATGGGACATCATCACATGATCAACATGGGACAACATCACATGATCAACATGGGACAACATCACATGATCACTATGGGACATCATCACATGATCAACATGGGACAACATCACATGATCCCTATAGGAAAACATCACATGATCACTATGGGACAACATCACATGATCACTATGGGACATCATCACATGATCACTATGGGACAACATCACATGATCAATATGGGACAACATCACATGATCAACATGGGACAACATCACATGATCACTATGGGACAACATCACATGATAACTATGGGACAACATCACATGATCACTATGGGACATCATCACATGATCACTATGGGACAACATCACATGATCAACATGGGACAACATCACATGATCAACATGGGACAACATCACATGATCAACATGGGACAACATCACATGATCAACATGGGACAACATCACATGATAAATATGGGACAACATCACATGATCACTATGCTCATGTTCCAGCTGATAGAGACATATCGAGCTGTAATAAGAAAGACATTTTTAATTTAATATCACTTAATTCAGACAAACATGTGGCTGGGACCAGAGCTAGAGAGGAGCCTTCACCATAATAACATATAACGTATAATAATCATATATCCACTGTTAATGTGCAGATTGTTATGTTTAATCGCTGAAACCTTCTGTGTTTAAAAGCTGCTTTTTATCAATTTATAATAACATCCATCCATCTTCATCCGCTTATCCGGTGTCGGGTCGCGGGGGCAGCAGCTTATATATATATGTATAATATTAATAACTCACAACAATAAAACTCTTTTCTTTTAAAATAGGCTGCTGTTTGAATGTTTTCATGAGTTATGAATGGTTGCGTATGTTTCTGGTGCGATGGTGTCACAGATAGTGCTGCTACTGACGGGAGAAGCTGATTGGCTGCTGCAGATGCATCATGGCGATGTCGGCCTGTTTGGTCTGTCTGTTGTACAGCGGGTTGATGACGATGCGATCGACTGCTCGGGTCTGGACGTCGGCGGCGACGTCGCTCTGAGCGTGGAGGCCGAGCAGCGCCGCCCACCACTGCAGGTGCATGTTCTTCCTGCACAACAACAACAACAACAACAACACATTTACTGATAACTATACAGACTCATACACAGAATAACAACAACAACAACACATTTACTGATAAATATACAGACTCATACACAGAATAACAACAACAACAACACATTTACTGATAAATATACAGACTCATACACAGAATAACAACAACAACAACAATAACAATAACAACACATTTACTAATAAATATACAGACTCATACACAGAATAACAAAAACAACAACAACAACACATTTACTAATAAATATACAGACACATACACAGAATAACAAAAACAACAACAACACATTTACTGATAAATATACAGACTCATACACAGAATAACAAAAACAACAACAACACATTTACTGATAAATATACAGACTCATACACAGAATAACAAAAACAATAACAACAACAACACATTTACTGATAAATATACAGACTCATACACAGAATAACAACAACAACAACACATTTACTGATAAATATACAGACTCATACACAGAATAACAACAATAACAATAACAATAACAACACATTTACTAATAAATATACAGACTCATACACAGAATACAACTACAACATAACAACAACAACACATTTACTAATAAATATACAGACACATACACAGAATAACAACAACACATTTACTGATAAATAAACAGACACATACACAGAACAACAACATTGTAAATATAGAGATATATGGATAGAACAACAACATAAATATAGAGATAGAACAACAACATAAATATAGAGATAGAACAACAACATAAATATAGAGATAGAACAACAACATAAATATAGAGAGAGAACAACAACAAGAACATAAATATAGAGACATATAGATAGAACAACAACAACAACAACATTAATATAGAGATAGAACAACAACAACACTGTAAATATAGAGAGAGATGGATAGAACCACAACAACAACATAAATATTGAGACATAGAGATATGATAGGGTATGACGTTCTGTTGGGTTAGGGTATGACTGACATCCTGTTGATTTAGGGTATGACGTTCTGTTGGGTTAGGGTATGACTGACGTCCTGTTGGGTTAGGGTATGACTGACATCCTGTTGGGTTAGGGTATGACGTCCTGTTGGGTTAGGGTATGACGTCCTGTTGGGTTAGGGTATAACGTCCTGTTGGGTTAGGGTATAACGTCCTGTTGGGTTAGGGTATAAAGTCCTGTTGGGTTAGGGTATGACGTCCTGTCGGGTTAGGGTATGACTGACTTCCTGTTGGGTTAGGGTATAACGTCCTGTTGGGTTAGGGTATGACGTCCTGTTGGGTTAGGGTATGACTGACGTCCTGTTGGGTTAGGGTATGACGTCCTGTCAGGTTAGGGTATGACTGACGTCCTGTTGGGTTAGGGTATGACGTCCTGTCAGGTTAGGGTATGACTGATGTCCTGTTGGGTTAGGGTATGACGTTCTGTTGGGTTAGGGTATGACTGACGTCCTGTTGGGTTAGGGTATGACTGACGTCCTGTTGGGTTAGGGTATGACGTTCTGTTGGGTTAAGGTATGACATTCTGTTGGGTTAGGGTATGACTGACGTTCTGTTAGGTTAGGGTATGACGTTCTGTTGGGTTAGGGTATGCCTGACGTCCTGTTGGGTTAGGGTATGACGTCCTGTTGGGTTAGGGTATGACGTCCTGTTGGGTTAGGGCATGACGTCCTGTCGGGTTAGGGTATGACTGACGTCCTGTCGGGTTAGGGTATGACTGACGTCCTGTTGGGTTAGGGTATGACTGATGTCCTGTTGGGTTAGGGTATGACTGACGTCCTGTCGGGTTAGGGTATGACTGACGTCCTGTTGGGTTAGGGTATGACTGATGTCCTGTCGGGTTAGGGTATGACTGACATCCTGTCAGGTTAGGGTATGACTGACGTCCTGTCGGGTTAGGGTATGACGTCCTGTTGGGTTAGGGTATGACTGACGTCCTGTTGGGTTAGGGTATGACTGATGTCCTGTTGGGTTAGGGTATGACTGACGTCCTGTCGGGTTAGGGTATGACTGACATCCTGTCAGGTTAGGGTATGACTGACGTCCTGTCGGGTTAGGGTATGACGTCCTGTTGGGTTAGGGTATGACTGACGTCCTGTTGAGTTAGGGTATGACTGACGTCCTGTTGGGTTAGGGTATGACTGACGTCCTGTTGGGTTAGGGTATGACTGATGTCCTGTCGGGTTAGGGTATGACTGACGTCCTGTTGAGTTAGGGTATGACTGACGTCCTGTCGAGTTAGGGTATGACTGACGTCCTGTCGGGTTAGGGTATGACTGACGTCCTGTTGGGTTACAGTCTCTGGTGTTTGGTCTGTGGTTAGCATTAGCATTATCATTAACATTAGGTGTTACACTACAGGTTTTTTGTCCCGTAGGGTATGACTGACGTCCTGTTGAGTTAGGGTATGACTGACGTCCTGTCGGGTTAGGGTATGATGTCCTGTCGGGTTAGGGTATGATGTCCTGTTGGGTTAGGGTATGATGTCCTGTTGGGTTAGGGTATGACGTTCTGTTGGGTTAGGGTATGATGTCCTGTCGGGTTAGGGTATGATGTCCTGTTGGGTTAGGGTATGATGTCCTGTTGGGTTAGGGTATGACGTTCTGTTGGGTTAGGGTATGATGTCCTGTCGGGTTAGGGTATGATGTCCTGTTGGGTTAGGGTATGACTGACGTCCTGTCGGGTTAGGGTATGACTGACGTCCTGTCGGGTTAGGGTATGACTGATGTCCTGTCGGGTTAGGGTATGACTGACGTCCTGTTGGGTTAGGGTATGATGTCCTGTTGAGTTAGAGTATGACGTCTTGTTGGGTTAGGGTATGACGTCCTGTTGGGTTAGGGTATGACTGACGTCCTGTTGGGTGAGGGTATGATGTCCTGTTGAGTTAGGGTATGACTGACGTCCTGTTGGGTTAGGGTATGATGTCCTGTTGAGTTAGGGTATGATGTCCTGTTGAGTTAGGGTATGATGTCCTGTTGAGTTAGGGTATGATGTCCTGTTGGGTTAGGGTATGACTGACGTCCTGTCGGGTTAGGGTATGATGTCCTGTTGAGTTAGGGTATGATGTCCTGTTGAGTTAGGGTATGACGTCCTGTTGGGTTAGGGTATGACTGACGTCCTGTCGGGTTAGGGTATGACTGACGTCCTGTCGGGTTAGGGTATGATGTCCTGTTGGGTTAGGGTATGATGTCCTGTTGGGTTAGGGTATGACTGATGTCCTGTTGGGTTAGGGTATTACTGACGTCCTGTCGGGTTAGGGTATGACTGACGTCCTGTTGGGTTAGGGTATGACTGATGTCCTGTTGGGTTAGGGTATGACTGACGTCCTGTCGGGTTAGGGTATGACTGACGTCCTGTTGGTTAGGGTATGACTGATGTCCTGTCGGGTTAGGGTATGACTGACATCCTGTCAGGTTAGGGTATGACTGACGTCCTGTCGGTTAGGGTATGACGTCCTGTTGGGTTAGGTATGACTGACGTCCTGTTGGGTTAGGGTATGACTGATGTCCTGTTGGGTTAGGGTATGACTGACGTCCTGTCGGGTTAGGGTATGACTGACATCCTGTCAGGTTAGGGTATGACTGACGTCCTGTCGGGTTAGGGTATGACGTCCTGTTGGGTTAGGGTATGACTGACGTCCTGTTGAGTTAGGGTATGACTGACGTCCTGTTGGGTTAGGGTATGACTGACGTCCTGTTGGGTAGGGTATGACTGATGTCCTGTCGGGTTAGGGTATGACTGACGTCCTGTTGAGTTAGGGTATGACTGACGTCCTGTCGAGTTAGGGTATGACTGACGTCCTGTCGGGTTAGGGTATGACTGACGTCCTGTTGGGTTACAGTCTCTGGTGTTTGGTCTGTGGTTAGCATTAGCATTATCATTAACATTAGGTGTTACACTACAGGTTTTTTGTCCCGTGATTAATATTAGCATTAGCATTAGCCGTTAGCTGTTCACTGTTTCAGACACAATGTTCTTGTTGTTAAATAAAGTTTAATTGTGTTCTGACCCGTAGACGCAGTGTGCGGCGGTCAGCAGCCAGTCTCGGCCAATCAGAGACGCTCCACACACGTGACGTCCTCGCCAATGGAGAGACACAATCCACGGCCACGCCCCCTTCACAGCGTTAGCTCCGCCCACCACTCTGCTGTCACCTGACAGGAAGCAGGAAACTGCAGTCAGACAGCTACCTGTCTGTCTCACAGCCACCTGACTATCTCACAGCTACCTGTCTATCTGCACCACTACCAGTCTGTCTGCACCACTACCTGTCTATCTGCACCACTACCTGTCTGTCTGCACCACTACCTGTCTGTCTGCACCACTACCTGTCTATCTGCACCACTACCAGTCTGTCTGCACCACTACCTGTTTATCTGCACCACTACCTGTCTGTCTGCACCACTACCTGTCTGTCTGCACCACTACCTGTCTGTCTGCACCACTACCTGTCTGTCTGCACCACTACCTGCCTATCTGCACCACTACCTGACTGTCTGCACCACTACCTGTCTATCTGCACCACTACCTGTCTGTCTGCACCCCTACCCATCTGTCTGCACCACTACCTGTCTGTCTGCACCCCTACCTGTCTATCTGCACCACTACCTGTCTATCTGCACCACTACCTGTCTGTCTGCACCCCTACCTGTCTATCGGCACCACTACCTGTCTATCTGCACCACTACCTGTCTTTCTGCACCACTACCTGTCTATCTGCACCACTACCTGTCTGTCTGCACCACTACCTGTCTGTCTGCACCACTACCTGTCTATCTGCACCACTACCTGTCTGTCTGCACCACTACCTATCTATCTGCACCACTACCTGTCTATCTGCACCACTACCTGTCTATCTGCACCACTACTTGTCTGTCTGCACCACTACCTGTCTATCTGCACCACTACCTGTCTATCTGCACCACTACCTGTCTGTCTGCGCCACTACCTGTCTATCTGCACCACTACCTGTCTGTCTGCACCACTACCTGTCTATCTGCACCACTACCTGTCTGTCTGCACCACTACCTGTCTGTCTGCACCACTATCTGTCTATCTGCACCACTACCTGTCTGTCTTCACCACTACCTGTCTATCTGCACCACTACCTGTCGGTCTGCACCACTACCTGTCTGTCTGCACCACTACCTGTCTATCTGCACCACTACCTGTCTATCTGCACCACTACCTGTCTATCTGCACCACTACCTGTCGGTCTGCACCACTACCTGTCTGTCTGCACCACTACCTGTCTATCTGCACCACTACCTGTCTGTCTGCACCACTACCTGTCTGTCTGCACCACTACCTGTCTATCTGCACCACTACCTGTCGGTCTTCACCACTACCTGTCTGTCTGCACCACTACCTGTCTGTCTGCACCACTACCTGTCTGTCTGCACCACTACCTGTCTGTCTGCACCACTACCTGTCTATCTGCACCACTACCTGTCTATCTGCACCACTACCTGTCTATCTGCACCACTACCTGTCTATCTGCACCACTACCTGTCTGTCTGCACCACTACCTGTCTGTCTGCACCACTACCTGTCTGCACACAAAAAATATTTTAGAAAAAATGAAATATTTAGAGTCAGACTGTTGATTGGTCCACCTCCCCCATGACATCACCAGGTTTCCTCTCTGCTGATTGGTCCAGCTCCCCCATGACATCACCAGGTTCCCTCTCTGCTGATTGGTCCGTCTCCGTAAGTGCATTAGTGACGTTCCTATCCCCACAGGCTGAAAGAGTCATTATTAACAGTTAATAACACCTGTATGATCACATGATTTCCCTCTAATCTGTCTATGAACACATGAATAACTCACGTTGGTTGTCACATCTCAGAGAAACCACTTCCTCACTAGGGCATGTTTCCCTGGAACAGATAAAATAAATATTAAATATTAAGATAAATGTTGTATTAACTTTTACGTGACCAACGGTCAACGTCATTTATAGGATGGGTCTGGGTATCTGGGTCTGGGTATCTGGGTGTGGTCTGGGTCTGGTCTGGGTCGGGGTGTCTGGGTCTGGGTCTTGTCTGGTATGGGTCTGATCTAAATGTCTGGGTTTGGGTATGGGTCTTGGTCCGGGTCTAGGTGTCTGCGTCTGGGTGTCTGGGTCTGGATGTCTTGTTCTTGGTCTGGGTCTGGGTCTGTTCTGGTCTGGGTCTGATTGTCTGGTTGTCTGGTTGTCTGGGTGTCTGGGTCTGTTCTGGGTGTTTGGCTGTCTGGTCTGGTCTAGGTGTCTCAAAGTCAAGTCTGGGTCTGGGTATGGGTGTCTGGGTGTCTGGGTGTCTGGGTGTCTGGGTGTCTGGGTGTCTGGGTGTCTGGTTCTGGTCTGGTTCTGGTCTGGGTCCAGTACCTGACGCTGGTCTGCAGCACTCCGTTGGTGACGGTGAAAGATGTAAACGGTGAATCTTGTGGCCGAGCCGGCAGCAGAGTCGTTTCCCCAGACCTGCAGAGAGAAGGTGTTTAAAGGGTTACCTGTAGCCCAGGTACTCCCTAAATGACTTAAAGGTTACCTGTAGCCCAGGTGTGTCCCTAAATGAATTAAAGGTTACCTGTAGCCCAGGTACTCCCTAAATGAATTAAAGGTTACCTGTAGCCCAGGTGTGTCCCTAAATGAATTAAAGGTTACCTGTAGCCCAGGTGTGTCCCTAAATGAATTAAAGGTTACCTGTAGCCCAGGTGTGTCCCTAAATGGATTAAATGTTACCTGTAGCCCAGGTACTCCCTAAATGAATTAAAGGTTACCTGTAGCCCAGGTACTCCCTAAATGAATTAAAGGTTACCTGTAGCCCAGGTACTCCCTAAATGAATTAAAGGTTACCTGTAGCCCAGGTACTCCCTAAATGAATTAAAGGTTACCTGTAGCCCAGGTGTGTCCCTACATGAATTAAAGGTTACCTGTAGCCCAGGTGTGTCCCTAAATGAATTAAAGGTTACCTGTAGCCCAGGTGTGTCCCTAAATGAATTAAAGGTTACCTGTAGCCCAGGTACTCCCTAAATGAATTAAAGGTTACCTGTAGCCCAGGTACTCCCTAAATGACTTAAAGGTTACCTGTAGCCCAGGTGTGTCCCTAAATGAATTAAAGGTTACCTGTAGCCCAGGTACTCCCTAAATGAATTAAAGGTTACCTGTAGCCCAGGTACTCCCTAAATGAATTAAAGGTTACCTGTAGCCCAGGTACTCCCTAAATGAATTAAAGGTTACCTGTAGCCCAGGTACTCCCTAAATGAATTAAAGGTTACCTGTAGCCCAGGTACTGACAGGTGAAGTCAGACAGGTGAGACGTCCAGGTGTCAGAACACACGGTCAACAGAGAGGAAACTAGTTTATACTGTAGAGCACTGGAACTGTTGCTGGGCAACACAACTGAAATAGAAAATACACACACACACACACACACACACACACACACACACACACACACACACCGAGACACCCCCTGATTATTTCATGCTGATTGTTATTAACAGGGTCCCGGTTGAGTAAAGTTGACTCACCACAGTCGGCTTCATCAGAGGCGTCAGGACAGTCAACATGGCCGTCACACTGACCGTTACCATGGATACAACTTCCTGTCTGACACTGGAACTCACCGGCAGCACACGCACCTGTTCTCAACAATCAGCAATCAGTAATCAGTAATCAGTAATCAGTAATCTATGATCAATAATCCTCAGTAATCAGTAATCACCAGCAATCTATGATCAATAATCATCAGCAATCAGTAATCAGCAGACCCTGAACTGACCCGGGGACCCCAGGTTGACCCCCGAGGTGAAGTTGGCTCTGAATCCTCGGCCGTGCCCCGAGCTGTCAGTCAACAGCCACACTGACATCTGATTGGTTGTTGAGAACAAGTCGTGGGGGGGGCCATCGCTCCCAGAGAGAACAGCTGAGAGACAAGAGGAATGATGAGGTCATCAGTGATGAGGTCATCTGACCTAGTTACACGCTGTTGAAAAGGATTGTGGGTAACCTGCTGAATGCTACTCTCTCTGGTGAAAAGGATTGTGGGTAACCTGCTCACCCAGTAGTGTTGAGTGTGGCCCCGCCCCGTCCCGGACCTCCACCACGTCATAGGTCGCTTCAATATCAAAGTCCAGGAAGTGGAGCTGCAGGCTCCGCCCCTCGGCGGCGTGCAGCATCCACAGGCCTGCAGCAGAGGATCATGGGTAATAACAGGAGGGGACATTTACTGTAAAGTTCCTGTATGAAAGGTCAGAACGAGGAGAAGAGACCTGTTACGGTAAGTACCGGATTCATTTCCGTTTCCTGTGCTTGTGTGTTAGTAGCGTGTTGGTAGCGTGTTAGTAGCGTGTTGGTAGTGTGTAGTAGCGTGTTGGTAGTGTGTTGGTAGCGTGTTGGTAGCGTGTTGGTAGCGTGTTGGTAGTGTGTTGGTAGCGTGTTGGTAGCGTGTTGATAGCGGGTTGGTAGCGTGTTGATAGCGGGTTGGTAGCGTGTTGACGCTACTCCCAGAGAGACGGCTGATCATTATGAACGGGGGGGGGTGAGGACGCTACTCCCAGAGAGACGGCTGATCATTATGAAGAGGGGGGGGGGGTGATGGACGCTACTCCAGAGAGACGGCTGATCATTATGAGAGGGGGGGGGGGTGATGGACGCTACTCCCAGAGAGACGGCTGATCATTATGAACGGGTCCAGCACGGGTCGAATGGCGGATACGCACGTGGTGTGTATGAAACGTCTGTATCGTCACTGCGCTGCATTTTTATGAACTATGATATTCTGACCATGGCTCACATCTCTGGTCCAGGTCCAGGCCCAGGTCCAGATCCAGCAGCTCTGTCTCATGCTGTTACTCTACCAACTGAAGTTAGTTTCATTCAATAACTTCTTCTGTGTTCTTCGCCGTGGCGACCGCGATAGCAGAGTTACCATGGAAACACTGGTACAAATACAGGTTTGCCCCTCATACTTAACAATGTACAGCTGTGTTAATAAAAAATTAAAACTGTAGACAAATATCAGAAGTCTGGACCGGCGGCCGCTCTCGGAGAGTAGAGGAGAGAGAGTAGGACGAGAGAGCGTAGAAAGATCCAACACAGGCACGGCTTTACAGACAAAATGGGTCATGTAACGCAAAATTAAACTATATCCATATAACAGCATTGCAGCGGATGCGAGGACATTAGCACCGGTGCGTCCTAGAAGAGCTAACAGCTAACAGACGCTACTAGCTAACAGCTAACAGACGCTACTAGCACCGACTAGCACTGGTCACTGCTGTTGTCTGAAAAACAACAAATGGGACAAAATGTTGCGTTTACTGGTAAACTGGTAAACCTTGAGGCCATTGTATAACCGACTGCTATCTGTTGAGTTTTCCTCCCGCTACTCTGTCCTCTGGGACTGTCTACATCTAGAAACTAACCTGCACGGGGTGCAGTGAACTACTCTGACTGGCTCATGAGCAGACGGCTGTACGGAGCGGGAGATTGGCTTTGCAAAAAACACGGAGCGTTCTATGAAATGACGCTTTATAAAAAATAATCGCTCGATCACGCAAATTTGATCGTGGGAAGTCCAACCAGTTCTATTTGTTATAGTGTACCGAGGACCTGGTCCAGACTCTGAACCAGTTCTATTTGTTATAGTGTACCGAGGACCTGGTCCAGACTCTGAACCAGTTCTATTTGTTATAGTGTACCGAGGACCTGGTCCAGACTCTGAACCAGTTCTATTTGTTATAGTGTACCGAGGACCTGGTCTAGACTCTGAACCAGTTCTATTTGTTATAGTGTACCGAGGACCTGGTCCAGACTCTGAACCAGTTCTATTTGTTATAGTGTACCGAGGACCTGGTCTAGACTCTGAACCAGTTCTATTTGTTATAGTGTACCGAGGACCTGGTCCAGACTCTGAACCAGTTCTATTTGTTATAGTGTACCTCCCTACCCTAACCAGGGTTTGTATCCAATCCCCCACTTTGACCCTCCTGACCTTCCTGACTTCCTTTGACACACTGAGCTCCTCTCTCCTCTATCTTTCCATTTATGTGCATCCATGTCTCAGAAATGCTTGTTACTAACCTAGTTACTTACCTAGTTCCTAACCTAGTTCCTAACCTAGTTACTAACCTAGCTACTAACCTAGTTACTAACCTAGTTCCTAACCTAGTTACTAACCTAGTTCCTAACCTAGTTACTAACCTAGCTACTAACCTAGTTCCTAACCTAGTTCCTAACCTAGTTACTCACCTAGTTACTAACCTAGTTAATAACCTAGTTACTAACCTAGCTACTAACCCTAGTTACTAACCTAGTTCCTAACCTAGCTACTAACCTAGTTCCTAACCTAGCTACTAACCTAGTTCCTACCCTAGTTACTAACCTAGTTTCTAACCTAGTTCCTACCCTAGTTCCTACCCTAGTTACTAACCTAGTTACTAACCTAGTTACTAACCTAGTTCCTAACCTAGTTACTAACCTAGCTACTAACCTAGTTCCTAACCTAGTTCCTAACCTAGTTACTCACCTAGTTACTAACCTAGTTAATAACCTAGTTACTAACCTAGCTACTAACCCTAGTTACTAACCTAGTTCCTAACCTAGCTACTAACCTAGTTCCTAACCTAGCTACTAACCTAGTTCCTAACCTAGCTACTAACCTAGTTCCTACCCTAGTTACTAACCTAGTTTCTAACCTAGTTCCTACCCTAGTTCCTACCCTAGTTACTAACCTAGTTACTAACCTAGCTACTAACCTAGTTACTAACCTAGTTCCTAACCTAGCTACTAACCTAGTTACTAACCTAGTTCCTAACCTAGCTACTAACCTCGTTCCTAACCTAGTTCCTAACCTAGTTTCTAACCTAGCTACTAACCTAGTTACTAACCTAGTTCCTAACCTAGTTACTAGCCTAGTTACTAACCTAGCTACTAACCTAGTTACTAACCTAGTTACTAACCTAGTTACTAACCTAGCCCTGGGGAGTCCTTATGTTCTTTTTTCCCCAGCATGTTCCCTCGGATCAGGGATGCTCCAAAATCATGGTAGCAGCTGTCTCCATGGTCCCGCTACATGTTCTGCTACGCCCTGCTACGTCCTGCTACGTCCTGCTACACCCTGCTACGCCCTGCTGCGTCCTGCTACACCCTGCTACGCCCTGCTACGTCCTGCTACGCCCTGCCACGTCCTGCTACGTCCTGCTACACGTTCTGCGATACCATGTTCATCTGCTATACTCTGCTAGTCCTGCTACGCCCTGCTACGTCCTGCTACGCCCTGCTACGCCCTGCCACGTCCTGCTATGTCCTGCTACGTCCTGCTACACACTGTGGTGTCCTGCTACGTCCTGCTACGTCCTGCTGTGCCCTGCTACGTCCTGCTACGTCCTGCTACGTCCTGCTGTGCCCTGCTACGTCCTGCTACGTCCTGCTACGTCCTGCTACACTCTGCGGTGTCCTGCTACGTCCTGCTACACTCTGCGGTGTCCTGCTACGTCCTGCTACATCCTGCTACGTCCTGCCACGTCCTGCTACGTCCTGCTGTGCCCTGCTACGTCCTGCTATGTCCTGCTGTGCCATGCTACATCCTGCTACGTCCTGCTACGTCCTGCTACATCCTGCTACGACCTGCTACGTCCTGCTGTGCCCTGCTACACTCTGTGGTGTCCTGCTACGTCCTGCTACG
The DNA here is from genome assembly GCF_008692095.1 of Etheostoma spectabile. NCBI lineage: Eukaryota > Metazoa > Chordata > Actinopteri > Perciformes > Percidae > Etheostoma > Etheostoma spectabile. The sequence continues at coordinate 27,071 of NW_022603477.1, forward strand.
TCCTGCTACGTCCTGCTGTGCCCAGCTACATCCTGCTGTGCCTTGTAATGCTCACAGCGTCCTGCTATGCCATGAACTACTACAAAGAACTGCTACAAACTACTAATTTTTTCTATTTTTGTTATTGCCACTCAACCGGCCCGTCAGACACCGCCTACCAAGAGCCTGGGCCTGGGTCTGGGTCTGTGTCTGTGTCTGGGCCTGGGTCTGTGTCTGGGTCTGTGTCTGGGCCTGGGTCTGGGTCTGGGTCTGGGCCTGGGTCTGGGTCTGGGTCTGGGTCTGGGTCTGTCCCAGGTTTCTGCCTAAAAGGAGTTTTTCCTCTCCACTGTGGCCCTGTTGCTGCTCTGGAGGAAACTACTAGAACTGTTGGGTCCTTGTAAATTCTGGAGTGTGGTCTAGACCTGGTCTATCTGTAAAGGGTCTCCAGATAACTCTGTTATGAATTGATACTATAAATAAAATTGAATTGAAAATTGAATTAAACCAATCAGCTGTTAGGAGAGAGGCTTCAACCAATCAGCTGTTAGGAGATTACTATGTTTTAAAGTAACTTAGTGACGACAGTGTACTCACATGTGGCCTCGTTCCCGTAGGATTGTGGGTAATTTGGGGAGCTGAAGGTGGAGTTTGGCTCCCAGAGATCAAAAGGTCCTCCGCAGTCAGCTGGACCAATCAGAGCAGAGGAGGTGGAGTCAGACCAATCCGAGCAGAGGTGGCGGAGTCAGACCAATCAGAGCAGAGGAGGCGGAGTCAGACCAATCAGAGCAGAGGGGGCGGGTAAGGAAGGTGAGTCTTACCTGGGATCGGGGGGGGCGTCGTTGGAGGCGGGACGTTGGTTGGGTCAGGGGGGCGGGGCCACAGGGTTCAGAGGTCAGCGTGAGGTCATCCAGAGCGATGTCGTTCAGCATCCCTCCGTTCTTCAGCGCCTCGAACACCACCTGCAAGAAATCAGCTGACTTCCTGGGTGATGTCACTGGGTGATGTCACTGGGTGATGTCACTGGGTGATGTCACTGACCATGCTCTCTGTCGTCAGGTTGAGTTCCACCTGGCCGTAGTTCCAGCGGTCCCCATAGTTACCGTCTCTCTGGAACACCACGGTAACAGCCGGGTCGTACAGCAGCACTCGGAGACAGTAAACGTCCTCGCCCAACATGTGGTACCTGGACACAACTTCCTGTTTACCTGGAAACAACTTCCCGTTTACCTGGACACAACTTCCTGTTTACCTGGACACAACTTCCTGTTTACCTGGACACAACTTCCTGTTTACCTGGACACAACTTCCCGTTTACCTGGACACAACTTCCTGTTTACCTGGACACTACTTCCTGTTTACCTGGACACAACTTCCCGTTTACCTGGACACAACTTCCTGTTTATTTGGACACTACTTCCTGTTTACCTGGACACTACTTCCTGTTTACCTGGACACAACTTCCTGTTTACCTGGACACTACTTTCTGTTTACCTGATAACTACTTCCTGTTTATCTGGACACTACTTCCTGTTTACCTGGACACAATTTCCTGTTTACCTGGACACTACTTCCTGTTTACCTGGACACTACTTCCTGTTTACCTGGACACAACTTCCTGTTTACCTGGACACTACTTTCTGTTTACCTGATAACTACTTCCTGTTTACCTGGACACTACTTCCTGTTTACCTGGACACAATTTCCTGTTTACCTGGACACAACTTCCTGTTTACCTGGACACTACTTCCTGTTTACCTGAGCACTACTTTCTGTTTACCTGGACACTACTTCCTGTTTACCTGGACACTACTTCCTGTTTACCTGGACACAACTTCCTGTTTACCTGGACACTACTTCCTGTTTACCTGAGCACTACTTCCTGTTTACCTGGACACTACTTCCTGTTTAACTGGACACTACTTCCTGTTTACCTGGACACAACTTCCTGTTTACCTGGACACAACTTCCTGTTTACCTGGACACAACTTCCTGTTTACCTGGACACAACTTCCCGTTTACCTGGACACAACTTCCTGTTTACCTGGACACTACTTCCTGTTTACCTGGACACAACTTCCCGTTTACCTGGACACAACTTCCTGTTTATTTGGACACTACTTCCTGTTTACCTGGACACTACTTCCTGTTTACCTGGACACAACTTCCTGTTTACCTGGACACTACTTTCTGTTTACCTGATAACTACTTCCTGTTTATCTGGACACTACTTCCTGTTTACCTGGACACAATTTCCTGTTTACCTGGACACTACTTCCTGTTTACCTGGACACTACTTCCTGTTTACCTGGACACAACTTCCTGTTTACCTGGACACTACTTTCTGTTTACCTGATAACTACTTCCTGTTTACCTGGACACTACTTCCTGTTTACCTGGACACAATTTCCTGTTTACCTGGACACAACTTCCTGTTTACCTGGACACTACTTCCTGTTTACCTGAGCACTACTTTCTGTTTACCTGGACACTACTTCCTGTTTACCTGGACACTACTTCCTGTTTACCTGGACACAACTTCCTGTTTACCTGGACACTACTTCCTGTTTACCTGAGCACTACTTCCTGTTTACCTGGACACTACTTCCTGTTTAACTGGACACTACTTCCTGTTTACCTGGACACAACTTCCTGTTTACCTGGACACTACTTCCTGTTTACCTGAGCACTACTTCCTGTTTACCTGGACACTACTTCCTGTTTACCTGGACACTACTTCCTGTTTACTGGTAATTAGTTGGTTAATTAATTAATTAATTGGTTATTTTGTTGGATTACCAGAAGCGGAGGCAGGCGGTGGGCGGAGTGGGCGGGGCCAGAGGGAGGCTGGACATCCTGAAGCTCTTCAGCCATTGGCCGGGACTCAGAGGGGTGACGATGTAAAATCCTGATGGACACAAACGCAACATGGTCCTAATTTATTTCTAACAAGCGTGGCATCTTTGGCAGTGAGTTGCCGTGGCGACGTGGCGCTGACCGGCGCTGGTGTTCAGCGTGTGGTCGACACTCGGGCCGCTCAGCGGGGGAAACGTGGAGCCGCGGGTTCGACTCCAGCCTCCGTCGTCCTGGTAACACTGCCTCCAGAAACACATGCCCTGCTCAAAGGTACAGGTCAGCTTCTCTTCATCTACAAACACACACACACACACACACTAGTTACTGGAGACAGGTGTCAGAAGGTGATTGGTTACTGGAGACAGTTGTCAGAAGGTGATTGGTTACTGGAGACAGGTGTCAGAAGGTGATTGTTACTGGAGACAGGTGTAAGACGGTGATTGGTTACTGGAGACAGGTGTCAGAAGGTGATTGGTTACTGGAGACAGGTGTAATAAGGTGATTGGTTACTGGAGACAGGTGTAATAAGGTGATTGGTTACTGGAGACAGGGGTAATAAGGTGATTGGTTACTGGAGACAGGTGTAAGAAAGTGATTGGTTACTGGAGACAGGTGTCAGAAGGTGATTGGTTACTGGAGACAGGTGTAAGAAGGTGATGAGACAGGTGTAATAAGGTGATTGGTTACTGGAGACAGGTGTAAGAAAGTGATTGGTTACTGGAGACAGGTGTAAAAAGGTGATTGGTTACTGTGGACTGGTGTAAGAAGGTGATTGGTTGCTATGGACAGGTGTAAGAAGGTGATTGGTTGCTATGGACTGGTGTAAGAAGGTGATTGGTTGCTATGGACTGGTGTAAGAAGGTGATTGGTTGTTATGGACAGGTGTAAGAAGGTGATTGGTTGCTATGGACTGGTGTAAGAAGGTGATTGGTTGCTATGGACTGGTGTAAGAAGGTGATTGGTTGTTATGGACAGGTGTAAGAAGGTGATTGGTTGCTATGGACAGGTGTAAGAAGGTGATTGGTTGCTATGGACAGGTGTAAGAAGGTGATTGGTTACTGGAGACAGGTGTAATAAGGTGATTGGTTACTGGAGACAGGTGTAATAAGGTGATTGGTTACTGGAGACAGGGGTAATAAGGTGATTGGTTACTGGAGACAGGTGTAAGAAAGTGATTGGTTACTGGAGACAGGTGTCAGAAGGTGATTGGTTACTGGAGACAGGTGTAAGAAGGTGATGAGACAGGTGTAATAAGGTGATTGGTTACTGGAGACAGGTGTAAGAAAGTGATTGGTTACTGGAGACAGGTGTAAAAAGGTGATTGGTTACTGTGGACTGGTGTAAGAAGGTGATTGGTTGCTATGGACAGGTGTAAGAAGGTGATTGGTTGCTATGGACTGGTGTAAGAAGGTGATTGGTTGCTATGGACTGGTGTAAGAAGGTGATTGGTTGTTATGGACAGGTGTAAGAAGGTGATTGGTTGCTATGGACTGGTGTAAGAAGGTGATTGGTTGCTATGGACTGGTGTAAGAAGGTGATTGGTTGTTATGGACAGGTGTAAGAAGGTGATTGGTTGCTATGGACAGGTGTAAGAAGGTGATTGGTTGCTATGGACAGGTGTAAGAAGGTGATTGGTTCCTGTGGACAGGTGTAAGAAGGTGATTGGTTCCTGTGGACAGGTGTAAGAAGGTGATTGGTTCCTGTGGACAGGTGAAAGAAGGTTATTGGTTCCTGTGGACAGGTGAAAGAAGGTGATTGGCTCCTGAGGACAGGTGTAAGAAGGTGATTGGTTCCTGAGGACAGGTGCAAGAAGGTAATTGGCTCCTGAGAACAGTTGTAAGAAGGTGATTGGTTCCTGTGGACAGGTGTAAGAAGGTGATTGGGTCCTGTGGACAGGTGTAAGAAGGTGATTTGTTCCTGTGAACAGGTGTAAGAAGGTGATTGGCTCCTGAGGACAGGTGTAAGAAGGTGATTGGTTCCTGTGGACAGGTGTAAGAAGGTGATTGGCTCCTGAGGACAGGTGTAAGAAGGTGATTGGTTCCTGTGGACAGGTGTAAGAAGGTGATTGGCTCCTGAGGACAGGTGTAAGAAGGTGATTGGTTCCTGTGGACAGGTGTAAGAAGGTGATTGGCTCCTGTGGACAGGTGTAAGAAGGTAATTGGCTCCTGTGGACAGGTGTAAGAAGATGATTGGTTACTGGAGAGTTGGGACAGGTTGGCGGTGCTGTAGGTGGCGCTGAAGCCCGACAGGTTGATGACATCATCAGAGGTAAACTCCACGGTTGATTGGTCCGTCAGCAGCCACACGGTGCCAGGGGGGGCGGAGCCTGAGAGCTCAGCTGCCAATCAGATTCAAACATCAGTTCATGTGTTTTCATTCCAAAATGTAGCAGTGGAGATGGGAAACAGACCAGCCAATAGGGCACAGGGGGCGGGACTAAGGGTTCAGACAAGGGGGGGGGCTAATAGGTGGAGACTATCTGCCTGTTGGCACTGGCAGTGTGTATGTATATATACAGTGAGGAAAATAAGTATTTAACATGCTGCTATTATGCAAGTTCTCCACTTAGAAATCATGGAGGGTCTGATGTCCTCGTAGGTGCATGTCCACTGTGAGAGACATGTCCACTGTGAGAGACAGTGAGATTATAGATAGATAACTTTATTATCATTACACATGTACAGGTACAAGGCAACGACATACCGTTTGGAGCATGCCTCCGGGCCGCTGCTAATTCAAGCGCCGCAAGACAGACTAACAGGTCTTTGAGGGACATTATGAAGACAGACTAACAGGTCTTTGAGGGACATTATGAAGACAGACTAACAGGTCTTTGAGGGACATTATGAAGACAGACTAACAGGTCTTTGAGGGACATTATGAAGACAGACTAACAGGTCTTTGAGGGACATTATGAAGACAGACTAACAGGTCTTCGAGGAACATTATGAAGACAGACTAACAGGTCTTCGAGGGACATTATGAAGACAGACTAACAGGTCTTTGAGGGACATTATGAAGACAGACTAACAGGTCTTTGACGGACATTATGAAGACAGACTAACAGGTCTTTGAGGGACATTATGAAGACAGACTAACAGGTCTTTGAGGGACATTATGAAGACAGACTAACAGGTCTTTGAGGGACATTTTGAAGACAGACTAACAGGTCTTTGAGGGACATTATGAAGACAGACTAACAGGTCTTTGAGGGACAGAATTCTAGCTGATAGACAGCTGTTCAAATACTTATTTACAGCTGTATCATACAAATAAATAGTTAATAAATCCTACATTGTGATTTCTGGATGTTTTTTTAGATTATGTCTCTCACAGTGGACATGTCTCTCCCAGTGGACATGCACCTACGAGGACATCAGACCCTCCAGGATTTCTAAGTGGGAGAACTTGCAAAATAGCAGCGTGTTAAATACTTATTATACACACTGTATATATATATATATATATATGTAATAATAATAATAATAATAATACATTTTATTTGTAATGCACTTTACATTTAAACAAATCTCAAAGTGCTACAGGTAAGATCATAAAAGCAAGGTAAAAACATCAGTGTAAAATATCTCTAAATAGTGCAACAACATTGTTGTGCAAGGTTAAAACTCATAAGTTCTGCTAAAAATAAATGTTTTTAGTCCTTTTTAAAAGTGTCTATAGTCTGTGGTGACCTTAGAGGGTCAGGGAGGGGGGGGGGGAGCCCTCAGATGGTCAGGGGGGCGTTCCAGGTCCTAGGAGCGGCGGAGCAGAATGCAGGTTCCCCCATGGTGCTGAGCTAGTTCTGGGGAGTAGGAGGCGGGTGGAGTTGTTTGAGCGGAGGGATCGTGTTGTAGTGTGAGGGATGGGTAGTTCTTTCAGATAGGGGGGGGGGCATTTCCATAGATGCACTGGTGGGTGAGAATTGAGACCTTATATTCCATCCCAGCAGACACGGGAAGCCAGGGAAGGGAGTGGAGAACGGGGGTGATGTGGTCTCATCAGGATCCTTGCAGCAGTTTCTGCAGACTCTTGTTAGGGATCCCGATGAGACGTGCGTTACAGTAATCCAGTCTGGAGGAGACCAAGGCGTGGACCAGTTTTTCAGCATCAGCTAAGGTGAGTGTAGAATGGAGTTTTGCAATATGATATATATATACTCATATATATATATATAATATGAATATATATATATATATATATATATATATATACACACCAGTGCCATACACTGTATACAGACTTTTTCTGAGCTTTTCGAAATTTTTGTGGGTTTTCCCTAAATTTTTAAAGTTTTTTATTTATTCTTTTAGTGAAATCTTGATTTAATTTTGCCATTTTTATTTGTTGAATTTATAAAGCGCTTTTCAGGGTTCAGTGTCTTGCCCAAGGACACTTTGACATGGGATTGCAGGGCCAGGGATTGAACCACCAACCGTGTGTGTACTCTGTGTGTGTGTGTGTGTGTGTATGTTTGTGTGTGTGTGTGTGTGTGTACCTGTCAGCTGTTTATCTACTCCGACGCCTTCGTAAAGCTTCAGTTTGTCGATGTTTTCTTCTGTTTCAAACCGCAGGAAGTTGATCTGAACAGAAAGTCCTCGCTCCGCCCTGAAAACAGCTGTTACTGTCAGAGAGACGCCCTGAAAACAGCTGTTACTGTCAGAGAGACGCCCTGAAAACAGCTGTTACTGTCAGAGAGACACCCTGAAAACAGCTGTTACTGTCAGAGAGACACCCTGAAAACAGCTGTTACTGTCAGAGAGACACCCTGAAAACAGCTGTTACTGTCAGAGAGACACCCTGAAAACAGCTGTTACTGTCAGAGAGACACCCTGAAAACAGCTATTACTGTCAGAGACACGCCCTGAAAACAGCTGTTACTGTCAGAGAGACACCCTGAAAACAGCTGTTACTGTCAGAGAGACACCCTGAAAACAGCTGTTACTGTCAGAGAGACACCCTGAAAACAGCTGTTACTGTCAGAGAGACACCCTGAAAACAGCTGTTACTGTCAGAGAGACACCCTGAAAACAGCTGTTACTGTCAGAGACACGCCCTGAAAACAGCTGTTACTGTCAGAGACACGCCCTGAAAACAGCTGTTACTGTCAGAGAGACACCCTGAAAACAGAGGGGAACCCCCCCATCCACCTAAAGCCCCTTCTCCATTCCCACCATGCATCTGTACCTGAGGATCCAGCGACAGAAGCTGCTGCTGTTGTACGTCTCCGAGACGTCTGATGTACTGAAGACGCCACTCGGACCGCTCAGCTGGAACTGTCCATCACACGCCGTTGCTACGAAGACCAGAGTGATGATGTCACAGGAAACGTCTGAGATCTGTCTACTTCCTGTTAATTTCTGCTCACAGATACTATCCCCAATCAAATTTAATCAACCCTTATGAACACATCACAGGTCATCGTAATGGGTTTCCACTCTGATTGGCCAAATAATTCTACCTGCCCAAAATCTATTTAAAGTGGTCCTTGTGTGAAGATTATTTTTGATTGGATGACGTCACATCTGACTGTTGAACCCTAAATATGAATTAGATTGGGTTGGTTCGTCACCACAGCGAGCGGCCCCTTCGTCCGAGTCGTCGGGACAGTCGGAGACACCGTCACACAGCTGATCCATCCGGATGCACAGATATCCATTGGCACATGATGTCTGAAGAGGAGGACATTTCCCTGAAGACACAAAGAGACAAATGTCTTCAGAGTCCTTGAGACAAAAAATCCTTGAGACAAAAAAATCAGAGACACAAAGAACAGAGACTCAAAGATCGATGATAGTTGTATGTGTGATGTTGTAGGTGTGAGGGTTGTATGTGTGAGGGTTGTAGGTGTGATGGTTGTAGGAGTGAGGGTTGTAGGTGTGAGGGTTGTAGGAGTGAGGGTTGTAGGTGTGATGGTTGTAGGAGTGAGGGTTGTAGGTGTGAGGGTTGTAGGTGTTATGGTTGTAGGTGTGAGGGTTGTAGGAGTGAGGTTTGTAGGTGTGAGGGTTGTAGGTGTGAGGGTTGTAGGAGGGATGGTTGTAGGTGTGAGGGTTGTAGGAGTGAGGGTTGTAGGAGGGATGGTTGTAGGAGTGAGGGTTGTAGGAGTGAGGGTTGTAGATGGAATGGTTGTAGATGTGAGGGTTGTAGGAGGGATGGTTGTAAGTGTGAGGGTTGTAGGAGTGAGGGTTGTAGGAGGGATGGTTGTAGGAGGGATGGTTGTAGATGTGAGGGTTGTAGGAGTGAGGTTTGTAGGTGTGAGGGTTGTAGGTGTGATGGTTGTAGGAGTGATGGTTGTAGGAGTGAGGGTTGTAGATGGAATGGTTGTAGATGTGAGGGTTGCAGGTGTGATGGTTGTAGGTTTGATGGTTGTAGGAGTGAGGTTTGTAGGTGTAATGGTTGTAGGAGTGAGCGTTGTAGGTGTGGGGGTTGTAGGTGTTATGGTTGTAGGTGTGAGGGTTGTAGGAGTGATGGTTGTAGGTGTGAGGGTTGTAGGAGTGATGGTTGTAGGTGTGAGGGTTGTAGGTGTGAGGGTTGTAGGTGTGAGGATTGTAGGTGTGAGGGTTGTAGGAGTGAGGGTTGTAGGAGGGATGGTTGTAGATGTGAGGGTTGTAGGTGTGAGGGTTGTAGGTGTGAGGGTTATAGGAGTGAGGGTTGTAGGAGTGAGGGTTGTAGGTGTGATGGTTGTAGGTTTGATGGTTGTAGGTGTGATGGTTGTAGGAGGAATGGTTGTAGATGTGAGGGTTGTAGGAGTGAGGGTTGTAGGTGTGATGGTTGTAGGTTTGATGGTTGTAGGTGTGATGGTTGTAGGTGTGATGGTTGTAGGTGTGAGGATTGTAGGTGTGAGGGTTGTAGGAGTGAGGGTTGTAGGAGGAATGGTTGTAGATGTGAGGGTTGTAGGAGTGAGGGTTGTAGGTGTGAGGGTTGTAGGAGTGAGGGTTGTAGGAGTGAGGGTTGTAGGTGTGATGGTTGTAGGTTTGATGGTTGTTGGTGTGATGGTTGTAGGAGGAATGGTTGTAGATGTGAGGGTTGTAGGAGTGAGGGTTGTAGGTGTGATGGTTGTAGGTTTGATGGTTGTAGGTGTGATGGTTGTAGGTGTGAGGGTTGTAGGAGTGAAGGTTGTAGGAGGAATGGTTGTAGATGTGATGGTTGTAGGTGTGATGGTTGTAGGTTTGATGGTTGTAGGAGTGATGGTTGTAGGTGTGATGGTTGTAGGAGCAGTTGTCTCGTCGGGTCTAGCCCTTAATGATTTTTGAAGATCTTAAAGGTGAATTGTCTCTCACCTGTTGGGTTAGGTTGGATGGTTGAAGGAGTGATGGTTGTAGGAGTGATGGTTGTAGGAGTGATGGTTGTAGGAAAAGCTGTTGTCTTGTCTGGTATCTCTGCAAGAACATTACAGATATTAATAGATATGTTTATTATTATATACCTTTGATGTAGAGGTTTGTTTCTGTTCCTATTTCTACGTATCCACAGATATTAATAGATATTTTATTAAGTTATTATGAACCTGTGATGTGGATGCTGTTTCTATTGATCAGCAATCCCTTGTTCCCGACCTCCAGAAGCCCCGCCCCCAGCTGATTCTCCGCCTCCTGCATGCCAATCACCTGACTGAACCAGAGGTTGAAGGTCACGCCCACGCTGCCCCGACTGCAGACACACACATCAACAGCCACTCAAACATCACATTATACCCCAGAGAAGGTGTTTCATCCTCGCCAGCAGCTCACCTGTAAGTCACCTTTACCCTGAGCAGGATGTAAAATCATCCTCAGATTCTGATTGGCTGTGCAGATTTTTTATTAGTAGCTAAGTTTCCATCTACATGTTTTTTTCTGAAATAAGTGATATTGAATGAAAAATGCTTTATGGAAACAGTAAAATTGGATGAAATTTCATTTGTGATGTTGTGATGTGATGTTGTCCCATAGTGATCATGTGATGATGTCCCATAGTGATCATGTGATGTTGTCCCATAGTGATCATGTGATGTTGTCCCATAGTGATCATGTGATATTGTCCCATATTGATCATGTGATGTTGTCCCATAGTGATCATGTAATGTTGTCCAATAGTGATCATGTGATGTTGTCCCATATTGATCATGTGATGTTGTCCCATAGTGATCATGTGATGTTGTCCCATAGTGATCATGTGATGTTGTCCCATAGTGATCATGTGATGTTGTCCCATATTGATCATGTGACTGTAGACGTCTGTTGTGTGATTCAGTGTAAATGAATGGAAACACCTTAAAATGTCTCCAACCAATCAGATGTCCCAGTCTGACCCTAAAACAGGGTGTGATGTCATCACCACAGGTTCTTATTGGCTGTAAACACACTTTCACCAGATTTATTCTCAGGAGGTTTTACCAACTCCAGATCATTAGATTCAATTCAATTCAATTTTATTTATAGTACAAATTCATAACAGAGTTATCTGGAGACCCTTTACAGATAGACCAGGTCTAGACCACACTCCAGAATTTACAAGGACCCAACAAGTCTAGTAGTTTCCTCCAGAGCAGCAACAGGGCCACAGTGGAGAGGAAAAACTCCTTTTAGGCAGAAACCTGGGACAGACCCAGACCCAGACTCAGACCCAGACCCAGCCCAAGTCCCAAACCCAGACCCAGACCCAGGCCCAGACCCAGACCCAGCCCAAGCCCCAAACCCAGACCCAGACCCAGGCCCAGACCCAGGCTCTTGGTAGGCGGTGTCTGACGGGCCGGTTGGGGTTAGAATGAATGAGAAGGACACGTGGACGGAGACGCAGCTACAGACCGTGTGATGACTGATGATATTTACCTGAAATGTAAAACTCGGCAGGACTGGAAGTCCAATCGGAGCTGGCTGAGACCAAACGCCTCTGACACCTGTCGACCAATCAGATCAGAGGAACATTACACCAGCAGATTAGTGTGTGTGTGTGTGAGTGTGTATCTGATGAGCAGGTGTGTAGATGTGTGTGAGTGTGTATCTGATGAGCAGGTGTGTAGATGTGTGTGAGTGTGTATCTGATGAGCAGGTGTGTAGATGTGTGTGAGTGTGTAGCTTGCAGTCCTACCAGGTTTTGGACGTCGAAGGCGAGGGATTTGAACCGCAGACTGCTGGAGTTCTTCAGCTCATCGGAGTAAACGGCTCCACGTGTGATCAACATGCGGCCGCGCAGCACGCTGGGCTCAACGGCACCTCGGCACACAAACACCAACACGCAACATTTGGGACGGGAGTCTTGGAAAAAAGTCTGACGCATAGAAAATGTACATAGAAGTTAAGGAGAAAACACCAGACTTTCACCAGGAAACAGGTGTTCATGTCCTGGAGAAGTTAAGGAGAAAACACCAGACTTTCACCAGGAAACAGGTGTTCATGTCCTGGAGAAGTTAAGGAGAAAACACAAGACTTTCACCCAGGAAACAGGTGTTCATGTCCTGGACAAGTTAAGGAGAAAACACAAGACTTTCACCAGGAAACAGGTGTTCATGTCCTGGAGAAGTTAAGGAGAAAACACCAGACTTTCACCAGGAAACAGGTGTTCATGTCCTGGAGAAGTTAAGGAGAAAACACCAGACTTTCACCCAGGAAACAGGTGTTCATGTCCTGGAGAAGTTAAGGAGAAAACACCAGACTTTCACCAGGAAACAGGTGTTCATGTCCTGGAGAAGTTAAGGAGAAAACACCAGACTTTCACCAGGAAACAGGTGTTCATGTCCTGGAGAAGTTAAGGAGAAAACACCAGACTTTCACCAGGAAACAGGTGTTCATGTCCTGGAGAAGTTAAGGAGAAAACACCAGACTTTCACCAGGAAACAGGTGTTCATGTCCTGGAGAAGTTAAGGAGAAAACACCAGACTTTCACCAGGAAACAGGTGTTCATGTCCTGGAGAAGTTAAGGAGAAAACACCAGACTTTCACCAGGAAACAGGTGTTCATGTCCTGGAGAAGTTAAGGAGAAAACACCAGACTTTCACCAGGAAACAGGTGTTCATGTCCTGGAGAAGTTAAGGAGAAAACACCAGACTTTCACCAGGAAACAGGTGTTCATGTCCTGGAGAAGTTAAGGAGAAAACACCAGACTTTCATCAGGAAACAGGTGTTCATGTCCTGGAGAAGTTAAGGAGAAAACACCAGATTTTCACCTGGAAACAGGTGTTCATGTCCTGGAGAAGTTAAGGAGAAAACACCAGACTTTCACCAGGAAACAGGTGTTCATGTCCTGGAGAAGTTAAGGAGAAAACACCAGACTTTCACCAGGAAACAGGTGTTCATGTCCTGGAGAAGTTAAGGAGAAAACACCAGACTTTCACCAGGAAACAGGTGTTCATGTCCTGGAGAAGTTAAGGAGAAAACACCAGACTTTCACCAGGAAACAGGTGTTCATGTCCTGGACAAGTTAAGGAGAAAACACCAGACTTTCACCTGGAAACAGGTGTTCATGTCCTGGAGAAGTTAAGGAGAAAACACCAGACTTTCACCAGGAAACAGGTGTTCATGTCCTGGAGAAGTTAAGGAGAAAACACAAGACTTTCACCAGGAAACAGGTGTTCATGTCCTGGAGAAGTTAAGGAGAAAACACAAGACTTTCACCCAGGAAACAGGTGTTCATGTCCTGGACAAGTTAAGGAGAAAACACAAGACTTTCACCAGGAAACAGGTGTTCATGTCCTGGAGAAGTTAAGGAGAAAACACCAGACTTTCACCAGGAAACAGGTGTTCATGTCCTGGAGAAGTTAAGGAGAAAACACCAGACTTTCACCAGGAAACAGGTGTTCATGTCCTGGAGAAGTTAAGGAGAAAACACCAGACTTTCACCTGGAAACAGGTGTTCATGTCCTGGAGAAGTTAAGGAGAAAACACCAGACTTTCACCTGGAAACAGGTGTTCATGTCCTGGAGAAGTTAAGGAGAAAACACCAGACTTTCACCAGGAAACAGGTGTTCATGTCCTGGAGAAGTTAAGGAGAAAACACCAGACTTTCACCTGGAAACAGGTGTTAACACTCTGAGTACATTAGTAATCTGATGAGTACATTAGTAATTAGTAATAGTAATCTGATTACCTTCAGGCCGCAGGCTGAGCCATGACACCACGATGAGTCCGACACAGCAGACGAGGAGAAGAGTGGACAGGACGGAGAGGAGACGCTCCGGAAACGAGAGACGGACATTCATCCTGACAAGACAAACTCCATCAACACATCTCTTTCTATTCCATTCCATTCCATTCTATTCCATTCTATTCTGTAGGGCTGTCCCGCAACGAAGGTAGCGTTCCCCGGACCTTCTACTCCATTCTATTCTACTCCATTCTATTCTATTCTACTCTATTCTACTCCATTATACTCCATTCTACTCCATTCTACTCCATTCTATTCTATTCTACTCTATTCTACTCCATTCTACTCCATTCTACTCCATTCTACTCCATTCTACTCTATTCTACTCTATTCTACTCCATTCTACTCCATTCTACTCCATTCTACTCCATTCTACTCTATTCTACTCCATTCTACTCCATTCTACTCTATTCTACTCCATTCTACTCCATTCTACTCCATTCTACTCCATTCTACTCCATTCTACTCTATTCTACTCCATTCTACTCCATTCCATTCTACTCTATTCTACTCTATTCTACTCCATTCTACTCCATTCTACTCTATTCTACTCTATTCTACTCCATTCTACTCCATTCTACTCCATTCTACTCCATTCTACTCCATTCTACTCCATTCTACTCCATTCTACTCCATTCTACTCTATTCTACTCCATTCTACTCTATTCTACTCTATTCTACTCTATTCTACTCTATTCTACTCCATTCTACTCCATTCTACTCCATTCTACTCCATTCTACTCTATTCTACTCCATTCTACTCCATTCTACTCCATTCTACTCCATTCTACTCCATTCTACTCCATTCTACTCTATTCTACTCTATTCTATTCTACTCCATTCTACTCCATTCTACTCTATTCTACTCTATTCTACTTTATTCTACTCTATTCTATTCTACTCCATTCTATTCCATTCCATTCTATTCTATTCCATTCTATTCCATTCTACTCCATTCTATTCTATTCCATTCTATTCCATTCTACTCCATTCTATTCCACTCTATTCTATTCTATTCTATTCCATTCTACTCTATTCCATTCTATTCCATTCTACTCTATTCTATTCCATTCCATTCTATTCTATTCTATTCTACTCTATTCTATTCTATTGTATTCTACTCTATTCTATTCCATTCTATTCCACTCTATTCTATTCCATTCCATTCTATTCTATTCCATTCTATTCTACTCCATTCTATTCCATTCTATTCTATTCCATTCTACTCTATTCTATTCTATCTATTCTATTCCACTCTATTCTATTCTATTCTATTCTATTCCACTCTATGCTATTCTATTCTACTCTACTCTATTCTATTCTATTCTATTCTATTCTACTCTATTATATTCTATTCTACTCTACTCTATTCTATTCTATTCTATTCCACTCTATTCTATTCTATTCTATTCTATTCTATTTTACTCTACTCTATTCTATTCTATTCCACTCTATTCTATTCTATTCTATTCTGTTCTATTCTATTCTCTTCTATTCTATTCTATTATATTCTATTCTATTCTATTCCACTCTATTCTATTCTATTCTATTCTATTCTCTTCTATTCTATTCTGTTCTATTCTATTCTATTCTCTTCTATTCTATTCTATTCTATTCTACTCTATTCTATTCTATTCTATTCCACTCTATTCTATTCTCTTCTATTCTATTCTACTCTATTCTATTCTATTCTATTCTATTCTATTCCACTCTATTCTATTCTATTCCACTCTATTCTATTCTATTCCACTCTATTCTATTCTACTCTATTCTATTCTATTCTATTCTATTCCACTCTATTCTATTCTATTCTATTCCACTCTATTCTATTCTATTCTATTCTATTCTATTCCACTCTATTCTATTCTACTCTATTCTATTCTATGTTATTCTATTCCACTCTATTCTATTCTATTCCACTCTATTCTATTCTATTCTATTCCACTCTATTCTATTCTATTCTATTCTCTTCTATTCTATTCCACTCTATTCTATTCTATTCTATTCTATTCCATTCTATTCTATTCACTCTATTCTATATTCTATCTATTCTATTCTATTCTATTCTATTCCACTCTATTCTATTCTATTCCACTCTATTCTATTCTACTCTATTCTATTCTATTCTATTCTATTCTATTCTATTCTATTCCACTCTATTCTCTTCTATTCTATTCTGTTCTATTCTATTCTATTCTATTCTATTCTCTTCTATTCTATTCCACTCTATTCTATTCTATTCCACTCTACTCTATTCTATTCTATTCCACTCTATTCTATTCTATTCCACTCTATTCTATTCTATTCTATTCCACTCTATTATTTTCTCTTCTATTCTATTCTGTTCTATTCTTTTCTATTCTATTCCACTCTATTCTATTCTATTCCACTCTATTCTCTTCTATTCTATTCTGTTCTATTCCACTCTATTCTATTCTATTCCACTCTATTCTATTCTATTCTATTCCACTCTATTCTCTTCTATTCTATTCTGTTCTATTCTATTCCACTCTATTCTATTCTATTCCACTCTATTCTATTCTATTCTATTCCACTCTATTCTCTTCTATTCTATTCTATTCTATTCTATTCTCTTCTCTTCTCTTCTATTCTATTCTATTCTATTCTATTCCACTCTATTCTATTCTATTCTATTCCACTCTATTCTATTCTACTCTATTCTATTCTATGTTATTCTATTCCACTCTATTCTATTCTATTCTATTCCACTCTATTCTATTCTATTCTATTCTATTCCACTCTATTCTATTCTATTCTATTCTATTCTATTCTATTCCACTCTATTCTATTCTATTCTATTCTATTCTATTCTCTTCTATTCTATTCCACTCTATTCTATTATATTCTATTCTATTCCACTCTATTCTATTCTACTCTATTCTATTCTATTCTATTCTATTCTATTCCACTCTATTCTATTCTATTCCACTCTATTCTATTCTATTCCACTCTATTCTATTCTATTCTATTCTATTCTATTCTCTTCTATTCTATTCTGTTCTATTCTATTCTATTCTATTCCACTCTATTCTATTCTATTCCACTCTATTCTATTCTATTCCACTCTATTCTACTCTATTCTATTCTATTCTATTCTATTCCACTCTATTCTATTCTATTCTATTCTATTCCACTCTATTCTATTCTATTCCACTCTATTCTATTCTATTCTATTCTATTCCACTCTATTCTCTTCTATTCTATTCTGTTCTATTCTATTCTATTCTATTCTATTCTATTCCACTCTATTCTATTCTATTCCACTCTATTCTATTCTATTCTATTCCACTCTATTCTCTTCTATTCTATTCTATTCTGTTCTATTCTTTTCTATTCTATTCCACTCTATTCTATTCTATTCCACTCTATTCTATTCTATTCTATTCCACTCTATTCTCTTCTATTCTATTCTGTTCTATTCTATTCCACTCTATTCTATTCTATTCCACTCTATTCTATTCTATTCTATTCCACTCTATTCTATTCTATTCCACTCTATTCTATTCTATTCTATTCCACTCTATTCTATTCTATTCCACTCTATTCTATTCTATTCTATTCCACTCTATTCTCTTCTATTCTATTCTATTCTATTCTATTCTATTCTATTCTCTTCTCTTCTCTTCTATTCTATTCTATTCTATTCTATTCTCTTCTCTTCTCTTCTATTCTATTCTATTCTATTCTATTCTATTGCATTCCGTATCTAACAGATATTTATAACTATATCCAAGACTTTGACTCTTTATTGATCCTTTTGGAAATTAATTTTCTAGAATATTCCAAGACTATTTTAATGCCACTACTACTACTATAAATACTACTACTACTACTACTGACAGTACTACTACTACTGCAACTATTAATACTACTACTACTACTACTACTACTACTACTACTACAACTGACAGTACTACTACTACTACTACTACTACTACTACTACAACTGACAGTACTACTACTACTACTACTGACAGTACTACTACTACTGCAACTATTAATACTACTACTACTACTACTACTACTACTACTACTACTACACACTGACAGTACTACTACTACTACTACTACTACTACTACTACAACTGACAGTACTACTACTACTACTACTGACAGTACTACTACTACTGCAACTATTAATACTACTACTACTACTACTACTACTACTACTACTACTACAACTGACAGTACTACTACTACTACTACTGCAACTTTAACATTTACATTTTTCTGATCTGTTTGTATTATAATTGTGTTCTTTTTGTAAAACACGTTGATTGAAAGCGCTCTATGAATAAATGTATTGTTATTAGTATTAGTATTATTATGAAGCCACTCACCCGTCTGCTCTGTGTATTTCTTCCAAACTGACTCTGGATCTGATCTGGGCTCAGCTTTTACAGGAGGACCATGACTAATGACTACTGACCATGACTAATGACTACTGACCATGACTAATGACTACTGACCATGACTAATGACTACTGACTATAATTAATATGTCAGCTGATAATCATTAGACGTGTTTCAGGCAGAGAGAAATCTGCTGAAGGGTAATCAGCTTCTATCAGGATGATAAATCACTAATGATTAATGACTCGTTATAACACAGGGAATCATGACTAATCAGTTTTAGAGTCAGAGGCACAAACTGCTGACTCATCATAACAATAAGTCTGTGATCATCAACATCCATTCCTTTCATTTTAGTCTCAATAATTCCTAATTTCTGCTTTTCTAACTCAAACATTGGTTATAATTTCCTATAAATGAGGTGTTTTGGACCATAAATTCCAAAAATAACTGTAAAACTAAAGTTAATAAGTTAGTGTCACGCAGTGTTAAAAACGTCAAAAAAAGTGACAAAAATGTAAGAAAAAGTTAAAATATGGATTAAAAACAACTAAAACAAACATGTTATTAAACAATGGGACTCAATATGGGACACATTGTTCCACATGTCTCCATGTTGGACACACTGTCCCACACGTCTCCCTGTTGGACACACTGTCCCACACGTCTCTCTGTTAGACTCACTGTCCCACACGTCTCTCTGTTAGACTCACTGTCCAAAACGTCTCTCTGTTAGACTCACTGTCCAAAACGTCTCTCTGTTAGACTCACTGTCCAAAACGTCTCTCTGTTAGACTCACTGTCCCACACGTCTCTCTGTTAGATTTACTGTCCCACACGTCTCTCTGTTAGACTCACTGTCCAAAACGTCTCTCTGTTAGACTCACTGTCCAAAACGTCTCTCTGTTAGACTCACTGTCCAAAACGTCTCTCTGTTAGACTCACTGTCCAAAACGTCTCTCTGTTAGATTCACTGTCCCACACGTCTCTCTGTTGGACTCACTGTCCAAAACGTCTCTCTGTTAGATTCACTGTCCCACACGTCTCTCTGTTAGACTCACTGTCCCACACGTCTCTCTGTTGGACTCACTGTCCAAAACGTCTCTCTGTTAGATTCACTGTCCCACACGTCTCTCTGTTAGACTCACTGTCCCACACGTCTCTCTGTTGGACTCACTGTCCCACATGTCTCCCTGTTAGATTCACTGTCCCACATGTCTCTCTGTTAGATTCACTGTCCCACACGTCTCTCTGCTAGATTCACTGTCCCACATGTCTCCATGTTGGACACACTGTCCCACACGTCTCCCTGTTAGATTCACTGTCCCACACGTCTCCCTGTTAGATTCACTGTCCCACATGTCTCCCTGTTAAAATTACTGTCCCACGTCTCCGTGATGTCTCTGTGTTTGGGACAATAAAGTCTACGTTGTCCTGGACTTATATCTCAGTAATAAGGTGAGGACTGGACATTGAACAGGTAACTCACCTCGCTGTTGTCTTCATCAGAGAGTGAAGTCCAGTGGCTGTGCACCTGTCAGGTAATCACCTGAACAAAGCCCCGCCCCCTGCATGCAGCTGAACACCTGTCAGGTAATCAGCTGAACGAAGCCCCGCCCCCTGCATGCAGCTGAACACCTGTCAGGTAATCAGCTGAATAAAGCCCCGCCCCCTGCATTCAGCTGAACACCTGAACGAAGCCCCGCCCCCTGCATGCAGCTGAACACCTGTCAGGTAATGAGTTGTTTTCGTGTCCATACCTGACCCTCGTCCCTCTGGGCGGAGCTGGACGTTTGATTTAGTTCCTTAAATGACTCTGTCAGCAGCTCTGGTCCATCATCATGTTTTATCTGAATGTTGATGTTGATGAAAAATACTTAATGGAAACAGTAAATTTGATGAATTTCATGAATATCGACTCAAAGGAAATCCCACATGGTTGTCATATATTGATCATGTGATGTCCGCTTTCTATTGGCTGTTGAGAAGTTTCCTTCCTTGTTTAATGTGTTTTCTGTCTGTCCAGCTGCAGATCAAATGTCCCCTGGAGGACCAGCAAAGAGACGTGACCTCTGACCTCTGACCTGCTTCTTACCAGCTGCACATTGTGTTTTCATCAGTCACAAAAGTACTTCACACGGACATAAATGCATACAGTATATGTATATAAATACATATATATATATACACTACCGTTCAAAAGTTTGGGGTCCCACTGAAATATCCTTATTTTTGAAGGAAAAGCACTGTACTTTCCAATGAAGATAACTTTAAACTAGTCTTAACTTTGAAGAAATCCACTCTCTACATTGCTAATGTGGTAAATGATATTCTAGCTGCAGATGTCTGGTTGTTGGTGAACATCTCCATAGGTGGATAGAGGCCCATTTCCTCAACTACCACTCCAGTGGTCTAATGGTCCAATGTGTTTGCTCATTGGCTCAGAAGGCTCATTGATGATTAGAAAACCCTCGTGCAATCATGTTCACACATCTGGAAACAGTTTAGGTCGTTCCAGAAGCTCCAAAACTGACCTTCCTTTGAGCAGATTGAGTTTCTGGAGCATCACATTTGTGGGGTCAATTAAACGCTCCAAATGGCCAGAAAAAGAGAACTTTCATCTGGAACTCGACAGTCTGTTCTTGTCCTTAGAAATGAAGGCTATTCCATGGAGACATTGCTAAGAAACTGAAGATCTCCTACAACGGTGTGTACTACTCCCTTCAGAGGACAGCACAAACAGGCTCTAACCAGAGTAGAAGAAGAAGTGGGAGGCAAGAAGATAAGTCCATTAAAGTCTCTAGTCTGAGAACCAGACGCCTCACAGGTCCCCAACTGGCATCTTCATTAAATAGTACCCGCAAAACACCAGGGTCAACATCTACAGTGAAGAGGCGGCTGCAGGATTCTGGGCTTCAGGGCAGAGGGGCAAAGAAAAAACCATATCTGAGACTGGCCAATAAAAGAAAAAGATGAAGATGGGCAAAAGAACACAGACATTGGACAGAGGAAGACTGGAAACAAGTGTTGTGGACGGATGAATCCAAGTTTGAGGTGTTTGGATCCCAAAGAAGAACGTTTGTGAGACGCAGAACAAAGGAGAAGATGCTGGAAGAATGGCTGACGCCATCTGTTCAGCATGGTGGAGGTAACATGATGGTCTGGGGGTTGCTTTGGTGCTGGTAAGGTGGAGATGTGTTCAGGGTCAAAGGGATTCTGAATAAGGAAGGCTAGCACTCCATCAAGCAACCTCATGCCATACCCAGTGGGCAGCGCTTGATTGGAGCCAGTTTCATCCTACAACAGGACCATGACCCTGAACACACCTCCACATGGTGAAGAACTATTTAGAGCAGAAGCAGGCAGCTGGTCTTCTATCGGTAATGGAGGGGCCAGACCTGAACCCCATATATATATATATATATATATATATATATATATATATAAATATATATATATATGTATATTTCAGCGTTTCTGAGACTTTTCTGTAAAAATCTCCTGAGGACTTAACGTCCCGGTGTGTAAATACTTGATTTAATTCTGTGACAGTGAATAAAGTTTCATTTTGAACATCTTTATTGGAGACAACAGGAGACAGGTTCTGATTGGATAAGACAATCAGGAAAGCTGGTAGATGTTCTTCATCATTGGCTCCTCCTCCTCTTTGTGGTCACCGTTGTCATGGGGATCTGAGAGGATCAGAAGGTGGCAGAGTCAGAACTGTCTCCTAGCAACAACTAGCAACTAACTTCCTTCTTCTCGATTTGACTTTGGAGTCTTCAAGTTAGTCATCATCAGAGCAGGGGGAATGAGAGGGAGCAGGGGGAATGAGAGCGAGAAGGGGAATGACAGCGAGCAGGGGGAATAAGAGCGAAAAGTGGAATGACAGCGAGCAGGGGGAATGAGAGGGAGCCGGGGGAATGAGAGGGAGCCGGGGGAATGAGAGGGAGCCGGGGGAATGAGAGGGAGCCGGGGGAATGAGAGGGAGCCGGGGGAATGAGAGGGAGCCGGGGGAATGAGAGGGAGCCGGGGAATGAGAAAGAAAAACAGCAGGACAGCGAGCAGGGGGAATGAGAGGGAGCAGGGGGAATGAGAGAGAGCAGGGGGAATGAGAGGGAGCAGGGGGAATGAGAGGGAGCAGGGGGAATGAGAGAGAGCAGGGGGAATGAGAGGGAGCAGGGGGTATGAGAGGGAGCAGTGTAAGTAGACCATGGAGATGTTTATGTGAGGAATGAGGGGCTTTAGTGACCTTCTTCTTCTCCTCTCTTCAGAGCGGCTCTGACCTCCTCTTCCTCCTCTTCTTCTTCTCTGAACTCGTCCACGTTCTTGTATGCTGACTGAGGAGAGAAGAAGAGACGATGCATTCAGGTTCAGGTTTTTATAATGAACTACATAACCCCCTAATGTCTACTGACCCTAAAAACGCAGGAAAAAAATCAACAAAACTTTTTTTTAAACACTGGAAAAAGTTTTTTAAAGAGTGACAAAAAAATTAAAAAAAATAAAAATTAAAAATATATATAATTAAAAAAACGTGAAAAAATTGGAACAAAATTAAAAAAACATCGAGAAAATGTAGATAAAGAAAAAGAGCAGGAAGAAAAAGAGCAGGAAGAAAACAACAGGATGAAAAAGAGCAGGAAGAAAAAGAGCAGGAAGAAAAGAGCAGGAAGAAAAACAACAGGAAGAAAAACAACAGATGAAAAAGAGCATGAAGAAAAAGAGCATGAAGAAAACAGCAGGAAGAAAAACAACAGGATGAAAAAGAGCAGAAGAAAAACAACAGGAAGAAAAACAACAGGAAGAAAAGAGCAGGAAGAAAAAGAGCAGGAAGAAAAAGAGCAGGAAGAAAAACAGCAGGAAGAAAAACAACAGGAAGAAAAGAGCAGGAAGAAAAAGAGCAGGAAGAAAAACAACAGGAAGAAAAAGAGCAGAAGAAAAACAACAGGAAGAAAACAACAGGAAGAAAAAGAGCAGGAAGAAAAAGAGAGGAAGAAAAACAACAGAAGAAAAACAACAGGAAGAAAAAGAGCAGGAAGAAAAACAACATGAAGAAAAACAACAGGAAGAAAAGAGCAGGGAAGAAAAGAGCAGGAAGAAAAAAGAGCAGGAAGAAAAACAACAGGAAGAAAAAGAGCAGGAAGAAAAACAACAAGAAGAAAAACAACAGGAAGAAAAAGAGCAGGAAGAAAACAACAGGAAGAAAAAGAGCAGGAAGAGAAAAGAGCAGGAAGAAAAAACAACAGGAAGAAAAAGAGCAGGAAGAAAAACAACAGGAAAAGAAAAAGAGCAGGAAGAAAGAAAAAGAGCAGGAAGAAAAACAACAGGAAGAAAAAAGAGCAGGAAGAAAAACAACAGGAAGAAAAAGAGCAGAAGAAAAACAACAGGAAGAAAAAGAGCAGGAAGAAAAACAACAGGAAAGAAAAGAGCAGGAAGAAAAAAGAGCAGGAAGATAAACAACAGGAAGAAAAAGAGCAGGAAGAAAAAAACAACAGAAAGAAAAAGAGCAGGAAGAAAAAACAACAGGAAAAAGAGCAGGAAGAAAAAGAGTAGAAAAAAAAAAATGGAAGAAAAAGAGCAGGAAGAAACACGACAGGAAGAAAAAGAGCAGTAAGAAAAACAACAGGAAGAAAAACAACAGGATGAAAAAGAGCAGGAAGAAAAAGGCAGTAAGAAAAACAACAGGAAGAAAAACAACAGGATGAAAAAGAGCAGGAAGAAAAAGAGCAGTAAGAAAAACAACAGGAAGAAAAACAACAGGATGAAAAGAGCAGGAAGAAAAAGAGCAGGAAGAAAAAGAGTAGGAAGAAAAAACAGCAGGAAGAAAAAAGAGCAGTAAGAAAAAGAGCATGAAGAAAAACAACAGGATGAAAAAGAGCAGGAGGAAAAAGAGCAGGAAAAAAACAACAGGATAAAAAAGAGCAGGAAGAAAAAAGAGCAGGAAGAAAAAGAGCAGGAAGAAAAAGGCAGGAAGAAAAACAACAGGAAGAAAAACACAGGAAGAAAAAGAGCAGGAAGAAAAACAACAGAAGAAAAAGAGCAGGAAGAAAAACAACAGGAAAAAAGAGCAGGAAGAAAAAGAGTAGAAAAAAAAAACAACTGGAAGAAAAAAGAGCAGGAAGAAACACGACAGGAAGAAAAAGAGCAGTAAGAAAAACAACAGGAAGAAAAACAACAGGATGAAAAAGAGCAGGAAGAAAAAGAGCAGTAAGAAAAACAACAGGAAGAAAAACAACAGGATGAAAAAAGAGCAGGAGAAAAAGAGCAGTAAGAAAAACAACAGGAAGAAAAAACAACAGGATGAAAAAGAGCAGGAAGAAAAAGAGCAGGAAGAAAAAGAGTAGGAAGAAAAACAGCAGGAAGAAAAAGAGCAGTAAGAAAAAGAGCATGAAGAAAAACAACAGGATGAAAAAGAGCAGGAGGAAAAAGAGCAGGAAGAAAAACAACAGGATAAAAAAGAGAGGAAGAAAAAGAGCAGGAAGGAAAAAGAGCAGGAAGAAAAAGAGCAGGAAGAAAAACAACAGGAAGAAAAAACAACAGGAAAAAAAGAGCAGGACGAAAAAGAGCAGGAAGAAAAAGAGCACCAGGAAGAAAAAGAGCAGGAAGAAAAAACAACAGGAAAAAAAACAACAGGAAGAAAAAGAGCAGGAAGAAACACGACAGGAAGAAAAAGAGCAGGAAGAAAAACAACAGGAAGAAAAAGAGCAGGAAGAAAAAGAGTAGAAAAAAAAACAACAGGAAGAAAAAGAGCAGGAAGAACACGACAGGAAGAAAAAAGAGCAGGAAGAAAAACAACAGGAGAAAAAGAGCAGGAAGAAAAAGAGTAGAAAAAAAACAACAGGAAGAAAAACAACAGGAGAAAAAGAGCAGAAGAAAAGAGTAGGAAGAAAAAGAGTAGGAAGAAAAACAGCAGGAAGAAAAAGAGCAGTAAGAAAAGAGCATGAAGAAAATTAACAGGATGAAAAGAGCAGGAAGAAAAGAGCAGGAAGAAAAAGAGTAGAAAAAAAAAACAAAGGAAGAAAAACAACAGGATAAAAAAGAGCAGGAAGAAAAAAGAGCAGTAAGAAAAAGAGCAGGAAGAAAAGAGAGCAGGAAAAAAACAACAGGAAGAAAAACAACAGGAAAAAAAGAGCAGGAAGAAAAAGAGTAGAAAAAAAAAACAGGAAGAAAAGAGCAGGAAGAAACACGACAGGAAGAAAAAAAGAGCAGGAAGAAAAACAACAGGAAGAAAAAGAGCAGGAAGAAAAACAACAAGAAGAAAAACAACAGGAAGAAAAAGAGCAGGAAGAAAAACAACAAGAAGAAAAACAACAGGAAGAAAAAGAGCAGGAAGAAAAACAACAAGAAGAAAAACAACTGGAAGAAAAAGAGCAGGAAGAAAAAGAGCAGGAAGAAAAAGAGCAGGAAGAAAAACAACAGGAAGAAAAAGAGCAGGAAGAAAAAGAGCAGGAAGAAAAACAACAGGAAGAAAAAGAGCAGGAAGAAAAACAACAGGAAGAAAAAGAGCAGGAAGAAAAACAACAAGAAGAAAAACAACAGGAAGAAAAAGAGCAGGAAGAAAAAGAGCAGGAAGAAAAACAACAGGAAGAAAAAGAGCAGGAAGAAAAAGAGCAGGAAGAAAAACAACAAGAAGAAAAACAACAGGAAGAAAAAGAGCAGGAAGAAAAACAACAAGAAGAAAAACAACAGGAAGAAAAAGAGCAGGAAGAAAAAGAGCAGGAAGAAAAAGAGCAGGAAGAAAAACAACAGGAAGAAAAAGAGCAGGAAGAAAAACAACAAGAAGAAAAACAACAGGAAGAAAAAGAGCAGGAAGAAAAACAACAGGAAGAAAAAGAGCAGGAAGAAAAAGAGCAGGAAGAAAAACAACAGGAAGAAAAAGAGCAGGAAGAAAAACAACAGGAAGAAAAAGAGCAGGAAGAAAAAGAGCAGGAAGAAAAACAACAGGAAGAAAAAGAGCAGGAAGAAAAACAACAGGAAGAAAAAGAGCAGGAAGAAAAACAACAGGAAGAAAAAGAGCAGGAAGAAAAACAACAGGAAGAAAAAGAGCAGGAAGAAAAAGAGCAGGAAGATAAACAACAGGAAGAGAAAAAAGAGCAGGAAGAAAAACAACAGAAAGAAAAAGAGCAGGAAGAAAAACAACAGGAAAAAAGAGCAGGAAGAAAAAGAGTAGAAAAAAACAACTGGAAGAAAAAGAGCAGGAAAGAACACGACAGGAAGAAAAGAGCAGTAAGAAAAACCAAGGAAGAAAAAACAACAGGATGAAAAAGAGCAGGAAGAAAAAGAGCAGTAAGAAAAACAAACAGGAAGAAAAACAACAGGATGAAAAAAGAGCAGGAAGAAAAAGAGCAGTAAGAAAAACAACAGGAAGAAAAACAACAGGATGAAAAAGAGCAGGAAGAAAAAGAGCAGGAAGAAAAAGAGTAGGAAGAAAAACAGCAGGAAGAAAAAGAGCAGTAAGAAAAAAAGAGCATGAAGAAAAACAACAGGATGAAAAAGAGCAGGAGGAGAAAAAGAGCAGGAAGAAAAACAACAGGATAAAAAAGAGCAGGAAGAAAAAGAGCAGGAAGAAAAAGAGCAGGAAGAAAAAGAGCAGGAAGAAAAAGAGCAGGAAGAAAAACAACAGGAAGAAAAAGAGCAGGACGAAAAACAACAGGAAGGAAAAAGAGCAGAGAGGAAAAAGAGCAGGAAGAAAAACAACAGGAAAAAAAGAGGAAGGAAAAAAAAAGAGCAGGAAGAAAAAGAGCAGGAAGAAAAAGAGCAGGAAGAAAAACAACAGGAAGAAAAAAAACAGGAAAAAAAGAGCAGGACGAAAAAGAGCAGGAAGAAAAAGAGCAGGAAGAAAAAGAGCAGGAAGAAAAACAACAGGGAAAAAAAAAACAACAGGAAGAAAAAGAGCAGGAAGAAACACGACAGGAAGGAAAAGAGCAGGAAGAAAAACAACAGGAAGAAAAAGAGCAGGAAGAAAAAGAGTAGAAAAAAAAACAACAGGAAGAAAAGAGCAGGGAAGAAACACGACAGGAAGAAAAAGAGCAGGAAGGAAAAACAACAGGAAGAAAAAGAGCAGGAAGAAAAAGAGTAGAAAAAAAAACAACAGGAAGAAAAACAACAGGAAGAAAAAGAGCAGGAAGAAAAAGAGTCGGAAGAAAAAGAGTAGGAAGAAAAACAGCAGGAAGAAAAAGAGCAGTAAGAAAAAGAGCATGAAGAAAATTAACAGGATGAAAAAGAGCAGGAAGAAAAAGAGCAGGAAGAAAAAGAGTAGAAAAAAAAACAACAGGAAGAAAAACAACAGGATAAAAAAGAGCAGGAAGAAAAAGAGCAGTAAGAAAAAGAGCAGGAAGAAAAAGAGCAGGAAGAAAAAACAACAGGAAGAAAAAACAACAGGAAAAAAAGAGCAGGAAGAAAAAGAGTAGAAAAAAAAACAACAGGAAGAAAAAGAGCAGGAAGAAACACGACAGGAAGAAACAGAGCAGGAAGAAAAACAACAGGAAGAAAAAGAGCAGGAAGAAAAACAACAAGAAGAAAAACAACAGGAAGAAAAAGAGCAGGAAGAAAAACAACAAGAAGAAAAACAACAGGAAGAAAAAGAGCAGGAAGAAAAACAACAAGAAGAAAAACAACTGGAAGAAAAAGAGCAGGAAGAAAAAGAGCAGGAAGAAAAAGAGCAGGAGAAAAACAACAGGAAGAAAAAGAGCAGGAAGAAAAAGAGCAGGAAGAAAAACAACAGGAAGAAAAAGAGCAGGAAGAAAAAACAACAGGAAGAAAAAGAGCAGGAAGAAAAACAACAAGAAGAAAAAAACAGGAAGAAAAAGAGCAGGAAGAAAAAAGAGCAGGAAGAAAAACAACAGGAAGAAAAAGAGCAGGAGAAAAAAAGAGCAGGAAGAAAAACAACAAGAAGAAAAAACAACAGGAAGAAAAAGAGCAGGAAGAAAAACAACAAGAAGAAAAACACAGGAAGAAAAAGAGCAGGAAGAAAAAGAGCAGGAAGAAAAAGAGCAGGAAGAAAAACAACAGGAAGAAAAACAACAGGATGAAAAAGAGCAGGGAAGAAAAAGAGTAGGAAGAAAAACAGCAGGAAGAAAAAGAGCAGTAAGAAAAAGAGCATGAAGAAAAACAACAGGATGAAAAAGAGCAGGAGGAAAAAAGAGCAGGAAGAAAAAAAACAGGATAAAAAAGAGCAGGAAGAAAAAGAGCAGGAAGAAAAAGAGCAGGAAGAAAAAGAGCAGGAAGAAAACAACAGGAAAGAAAAACCACAGGAAAAAAGAGCAGGACGAAAAAGAGCAGGAAGAAAAAAGCAGGAAGAAAAAGAGCAGGAAGAAAACAACAGGAAAAAAAACAACAGGAAAGAAAAACAACAGGAAGAAAAAGAGCAGGAAGAAAAAGAGCAGGAAGAAAAACAACAGGAAGAAAAAGAGCAGGAAGAAAAAGAGCAGGAAGAAAAACAACAAGAAGAAAAACAACAGGAAGAAAAAAAGAGCAGGAAGAAAAACAACAAGAAGAAAAACAACAGGAAGAAAAAGAGCAGGAGGAAAAAGAGCAGGAAGAAAAAGAGCAGGAGAAAAAAACAACAGGAAAAAAGAGCAGGAAGAAAAACAACAAGAAGAAAAACAACAGGAAGAAAAAGAGCAGGAAGAAAAACAACAGGAAGAAAAAGAGCAGGAAGAAAAAGAGCAGGAAGAAAAACAACAGGAAGAAAAAGAGCAGGAAGAAAAACAACAGGAAGAAAAAGAGCAGGAAGAAAAAGAGCAGGAAGAAAAACAACAGGAAGAAAAAGAGCAGGAAGAAAAACAAACAGGAAAGAAAGAGCAGGAAGAAAAACAACAGGAAGAAGAAAAAGAGCAGGAAGAAAAACAACAGGAAGAAAAAGAGCAGGAAGAAAAAGAGCAGGAAGATAAACAACAGGAAGAAAAAGAGCAGGAAGAAAAACAACAGAAAGAAAAAGAGCAGGAAGAAAAACAACAGGAAAAAAGAGCAGGAAGAAAAAGAGTAGAAAAAAAAACAACTGGAAGAAAAAGAGCAGGAAGAAACACGACAGGAAGAAAAAGAGCAGTAAGAAAAACAACAGGAAGAAAAACAACAGGATGAAAAAGAGCAGGAAGAAAAAGAGCAGTAAGAAAAACAACAGGAAGAAAAACAACAGGATGAAAAAGAGCAGGAAGAAAAAGAGCAGTAAGAAAAACAACAGGAAGAAAAACAACAGGATGAAAAAGAGCAGGAAGAAAAAGAGCAGGAAGAAAAAGAGTAGGAAGAAAAACAGCAGGAAGAAAAAGAGCAGTAAGAAAAAGAGCATGAAGAAAAACAACAGGATGAAAAAGAGCAGGAAGAAAAAGAGCAGGAAGAAAAACAACAGGATAAAAAAGAGCAGGAAGAAAAAGAGCAGGAAGAAAAAGAGCAGGAAGAAAAAGAGCAGGAAGAAAAACAACAGGAAGAAAAACAACAGGAAAAAAAGAGCAGGACGAAAAAGAGCAGGAAGAAAAAGAGCAGGAAGAAAAAGAGCAGGAAGAAAAACAACAGGAAAAAAAACAACAGGAAGAAAAAGAGCAGGAAGAAACACGACAGGAAGAAAAAGAGCAGGAAGAAAAACAACAGGAAGAAAAAGAGCAGGAAGAAAAAGAGTAGAAAAAAAACAACAGGAAGAAAAAGAGCAGGAAGAAACACGACAGGAAGAAAAAGAGCAGGAAGAAAAACAACAGGAAGAAAAAGAGCAGGAAGAAAAAGAGTAGAAAAAAAAACAACAGGAAGAAAAACAACAGGAAGAAAAAGAGCAGGAAGAAAAAGAGTAGGAAGAAAAAGAGTAGGAAGAAAAACAGCAGGAAGAAAAAGAGCAGTAAGAAAAAGAGCATGAAGAAAATTAACAGGATGAAAAAGAGCAGGAAGAAAAAGAGCAGGAAGAAAAGAGTAGAAAAAAAAACAACAGGATAAAAAAGAGCAGGAAGAAAAAGAGCAGTAAGAAAAAGAGAGGAAGAAAAAGAGCAGGAAGAAAAACAACAGGAAGAAAAACAACAGGAAAAAAAGAGCAGGAAGAAAAAGAGTAGAAAAAAAAAACAACAGGAAGAAAAGAGCAGGAAGAAACACGACAGGAAGAAAAAAGAGCAGGAAGAAAAAAACAACAGGAAGAAAAGAGCAGGAAGAAAAACAACAAGAAGAAAAACAACAGGAAGAAAAGAGCAGGAAGAAAAAACAACAAGAAGAAAAACACAGGAAGAAAAAGAGCAGGAAGAAAAAAAACAAGAAGAAAAACAACTGGAAGAAAAAGAGCAGGAAGAAAAAGAGCAGGAAGAAAAAGAGCAGGAAGAAAAACAACAGGAGAGAAAAAGAGCAGGAAGAAAAAGAGCAGGAAGAAAAACAACAGGAAGAAAAAGAGCAGGAAGAAAAACAACAGGAAGAAAAAGAGCAGGAAGAAAAACAACAAGAAGAAAAACAACAGGAAGAAAAAGAGCAGGAAGAAAAAGAGCAGGAAGAAAAACAACAGGAAGAAAAGAGCAGGAAGAAAAAGAGCATGAAGAAAAACAACAGGAAGAAAAAGAGCAGGAAGAAAAACAACAGAAAGAAAAAGAGCAGGAAGAAAACCACAGGAAAAAAGAGCAGGAAGAAAAAGAGCAGGAAGAAACACGACAGGAAGAAAAAGAGCAGGAAGAAAAAGAGCATGAAGAAAAACAACAGGATGAAAAAGAGCAGGAAGAAAAAGAGCAGGAAGAAAAAAAACAGGATAAAAAAGAGCAGGAAGAAAAACAACAGGAAGAAAAACAACAGGAAGAAAAACAACAGGTAGAAAAACAACAGGAAGAAAAAGAGCAGGAAGAAAAAGAGCAGGAAGAAAAAGAGCAGGAAGAAAAAGAGCAGGAAGAAAAAAACAGGAAGAAAAAGAGCAGGAAAGAAAAAGAGCAGGAAGAAAAAAACAGGAAGAAAAAGAGCAGGAAGAAAAACAACAGGTAGAAAAACAACAGGTAGAAAAAGAGCAGGAAGAAAAAGAGCAGGAAGAAAAAGAGCAGAAAGAAAAAGAGCAGGAAGAAAAAGAGCAGGAAGAAAAAGAGCAGGAAGAAAAACAACAGGAAGAAAAACAACAGGAAGAAAAACAACAGGAAGAAAAACAACAGGAAGAAACACGACAGGAAGAAAAAGAGCAGGAAGAATAAGAGCAGGAAGAAAAAGAGCAGGAAGTGACTCACCTGGTGGCTGTGATGTGGCGATGAGTCATTGGTGGGGGGGAGGAGCCTGCTGATCAGCTGACCAATCATCTTAAAGGTGGGTCTGTCGGTCGGCTCCAGGCTCCAGCACTGTTTCATCATCCGGTACCTGGGAGTCAAAATAACTTTATTAACACTGAGGGGACAACATAACTTTATTAACACTGAGCGGACAACATAACTTTATTAACACTGAGCGGACAACATAACTTTATTAACACTGAGGGGACAACATAACTTTATTAACACTGAGGGGACAACATAACTTTATTAACACTCTGTCTGCTCACATCTCTGCTGGAGCAAAGTCCGGCTGATCCATGTGGCAGCCATCTTGGATCATCTTGTAGAAGTTGGTATCCACGGCAACGTTTGGGTACGGGCTCTTACCTGAACAGGTAAACACACAAAAACAGACAGGCTCAGATAGGCTAACCCTATATCTAGGTTTCTAGTGGTCGTAGTAGTCCTGACCCTAACCCTATATTTAAGTTTCTAGTGGTCGTAGTAGTCCTGACCCTAACCCTATATCTAGGTTTCTAGTGGGCGTAGTAGTCCTGACCCTAACCCTATATCTAGGTTTCTAGTGGTCGTAGTAGTCCTGACCCTAACCTATATCTAGGTTCTAGTGGGCGTAGTAGTCCTGACCCTAACCCTATATCTAGGTTTCTAGTGGGCGTAGTAGTCCTGACCCTAACCCTATATCTAGGTTTCTAGTGGGCGTAGTAGTCCTGACCCTAACCCTATATCTAGGTTCTAGTGGTCGTAGTAGTCCTGACCCTAACCCTATATCTAGGTTTCTAGTGGTCGTAGTAGTCCTGACCCTAACCCTATATGTAGGTTTCTAGTGGTCGTAGTAGTCCTGACCCTAACCCTATATCTAGGTTTCTAGTGGTCGTAGTAGTCCTGACCCTAACCCTATATCTAGGTTTCTAGTGGTCGTAGTAGTCCTGACCCTAACCCTATATCTAGGTTTCTAGTGGTCGTAGTAGTCCTGACCCTAACCCTATATCTAGGTTTCTAGTGGTCGTGGGTAGTCCTGACCCTAACCCTATATCTAGGTTTCTAGTGGTCGTAGTAGTCCTGACCCTAACCCTATATCTAGGTTTCTAGTGGTCGTAGTAGTCCTGACCCTAACCCTATATCTAGGTTTCTAGTGGTCGTGGTAGTCCTGACCCTAACCCTATATCTAGGTTTCTAGTGGTCGTGGTAGTCCTGACCCTAACCCTATATCTAGGTTTCTAGTGGTCGTAGTAGTCCTGACCCTAACCCTATATCTAGGTTTCTAGTGGTCGTAGTAGTCCTGACCCTAACCCTATATCTAGGTTTCTAGTGGTCGTAGTAGTCCTGACGCTAACCCTATATCTAGGTTTCTAGTGGTCGTGGTAGTCCTGACCCTAACCCTATATGTAGGTTTCTAGTGGTCGTGGTAGTCCTGACCCTAACCCTATATCTAGGTTTCTAGTGGTCGTAGTAGTCCTGACCCTAACCCTATATCTAGGTTTCTAGTGGTCCCTCTAGTGGTCGTAGTAGTCCTGACCCTAACCCTATATCTAGGTTTCTAGTGGTCGTAGTAGTCCTGACCCTAACCCTATATCTAGGTTTCGAGTGGTCGTAGTAGTCCTGACTCTAACCCTATATCTAGGTTTCTAGTGGTCGTGGTAGTCCTGACCCTAACCCTATATGTAGGTTTCTAGTGGTCGTTGTAGTCCTGACCCTAAACCTCTATCTAGGTTTCTAGTGGTCGTGGTAGTCCTGACCCTAACCCTATATCTAGGTTTCTAGTGGTCGTAGTAGTCCTGACCCTAACCCTATATCTAGGTTTCTAGTGGTCGTAGTAGTCCTGACCCTAACCCTATATCTAGGTTTCTAGTGGTCGTAGTGGTCCTGATCCTAACCCTATATCTAGGTTTCTAGTGGTCGTAGTAGTCCTGACCCTAACCCTATATCTAGGTTTCTAGATGGTCCTCTAGTGGTCGTAGTAGTCCTGACCCTAACCCTATATCTAGGTTTCTAGTGGTCCCTCTAGTGGTCGTAGTAGTCCTGACCCTAACCCTATATCTAGGTTTCTAGTGGTCGTAGTAGTCCTGACCCTAACCCTATATCTAGGTTTCTAGTGGTCGTAGTAGTCCTGACCCTAACCCTATATCTAGGTTTCTAGTGGTCGTAGTGGTCCTGATCCTAACCCTATATCTAGGTTTCTAGTGGTCGTAGTAGTCCTGACCCTAACCCTATATCTAGGTTTCTAGTGGTCCCTCTAGTGGTCGTAGTAGTCCTGACCCTAACCCTATATCTAGGTTTCTAGTGGTCGTAGTATTCCTGACCCTAACCCTATATCTAGGTTTCTAGTGGTCGTAGTAGTCCTGACCCTAACCCTATATCTAGGTTTCTAGTGGTCGTGGTAGTCCTGACCCTAACCCTATATCTAGGTTTCTAGTGGTCGTAGTAGTCCTGACCCTAACCCTATATCTAGGTTTCTAGTTGTCGTAGTAGTCCTGACGCTAACCCTATATCTAGGTTTCTAGTGGTCGTAGTAGTCCTGACCCTAACCCTATATCTAGGTTTCTAGTGGTCCGTCTAGTGGTCGTAGTAGTCCTGACCCTAACCCTATATCTAGGTTTCTAGTTGTCGTAGTAGTCCTGACCCTAACCCTATATCTAGGTTTCTAGTGGTCGTAGTAGTCCTGACGCTAACCCTATATCTAGGTTTCTAGTGGTCGTAGTAGTCCTGACCCTAACCCTATATCTAGGTTTCTAGTGGTCGTGGTAGTCCTGACCCTAACCCTATATGTAGGTTTCTAGTGGTCGTGGTAGTCCTGACTCTAAACCTCTATCTAGGTTTCTAGTGGTCGTAGTAGTCCTGACTCTAACCCTATATCTAGGTTTCTAGTGGTCGTAGTAGTCCTGACCCTAACCCTATATCTAGGTTTCTAGTGGTCGTGGTAGTCCTGACCCTAACCCTATATTTAGGTTTCTAGTGGTCGTGGTAGTCCTGACCCTAACCCTATATCTAGGTTTCTAGTGGTCGTGGTAGTCCTGACCCTAACCCTATATCTAGGTTTTTAGCGGGGCCCTGTAGTGGCATCCCATCACTGTGATGTCACAGCTCTGTAGCGATGGATTTGTGGGTACAGAAAATGGCCAAAATCAGAGCTTTAACGTGATTGGCTGAGGGGGTTTTGGGGGTTGCTGTGGTTACCCAGAGAGAAGGTCTCCCACAGCAGGACTCCGTAGGACCACACGTCGCTCTGGACGGTGTAAACACACTGGAAGATGCTCTCGGGCGCCATCCACTTCACCGGCAGGCGAGCCTGTCACAATAAAACCAGCAGGAAGTTGTCAAAATAAAAGCCTGATTATAGTGGTTATAAAGGTTAGTGATTATAATGATTGTGATTTTAGTGATCATAGTGATTATAGTGATTTTATTGATTACAGTTCATACATATTATAAACATTATATTATAAATGCATAATACATAATAATTATAAAGGTTTGTAATTTCAGTGATTATAGATGATATACAGCAGTGGTCCCCAACCACCGGTCCGCGGACCAATTGGTACCGGGCCTTACAATAAATAATTAAATATTTCCTTTTTATGTATTGTCTGAGTCTGAACGATCTTTTATTTTGAAAAACCTTTTATTTATTCTCTCGGTCACGTCTTTCGCGCCAATATTGAACCCACAATCGGACAAAATGAGTAAGAAACAAATGTCTTTGGAAAGTTTCTTTGCGAAGGGGAAAAGGCCCAGAGAAGAGACAGGAGAAGAGCCCACTTCCAAGAAAAAGAAAGTTTTTAACAGACAATACCAGGAGTCCTATTTGAAATATGGATTCATCCCGGTGGGTGATTCACACAAACCGAGCCCGCTGTGTATAGTATGCTGCGACCGGCTCGCTAATGAGGCGATGAAGCCTTCAAAGCTGCTTCGCCACTTGGAGACCAAGCACCCAGGATTAAAAGACAAGCCCCTGGAGTATTTTGAAAGAAAAAAACAGGAACACGACGGACAGAAGAAATCCCTGAGGGCCACCACATCAGTAAATGCTAATGCGCTGAGAGCATCGTACTTGGTGGCTAACCGTATTGCTAAGGCTAAACAGCCATTCACTAGGGGAAGAACTGATCCTGCCTCCACTGAAGACATCTGCCGGGAACTTCTAGGAGAGGCTGCTGTTAAAAAGATCGCTCAGGTGCCTCTGTCGGCTAGCACCGTGACTCGGCGCATTGAAGACATAGCCGAAGACATTGAGACACAATTGTTGGAGAGGATTAACACATCACCGTGGTAACACTCCAGGTTGATGAGTCTACAGATGTTGACAACAAGGCAATACTACTTGTGTATGTGCGATATCTTTATCAGGAGGATGTGCATGAGGATATGTTATGTGCACTGTCGTTGCCAACCAACACCACGGCCGCAGAACTGTTCAAGTCGCTGGATGGTTACAAATCAGGAAAACTGAAATGGTCCTCCTGTGTCGGCATATGCACAGACGGAGCTGCTGCCATGACCGGACGGCTGTCTGGTTTAACTGCTCGGGTTAAAGAAGTCGCCCCTGAATGTGAATCTACACATTGTATCATTCACAGGGAAATGCTGGCAAGCAGAAAAATGCCACCAGAATTGAACAGTGTATTGAATGATGTTGTTAAAGTTATTAACCACGTCAAAGCACACGCCCTTAACTCGCGCCTGTTTGAGCAACTTAGTGAGGAGATGGACGCAGAGCACCGACGCCTCCTCTTATACACCGAAATAAGATGGTTATCCCGAGGGACATCGCTGACCAGAGTGTTTGAGTTACGTGAGCCGCTGCAAAGATTTCTCTCAGAGAAGAAGTCCCCGCTGGCAGCACATTTCAGTGACGAGGAATGGGTCGCAAAACTGGCATACCTGTGTGACATATTCAACCTGCTCAATGACCTCAATCTGTCACTTCAGGGGAAGATGACAACTGTCTTCAAGTTGGCAGATAAAGTAGCTGCATTTAAAGCCAAACTGGATTTGTGGGGACGGCGCGTGAACAGAGGCGTATTGGACATGTTTCTAACATTAGCGGAGATTTTGGGTGAGACGGAGCCTGATCCGTCATTCTCCCAGCTGGTGCACGATCACCTGTCTTTGCTTTTAAAGCAGTTTGAGCGCTACTTCCCAACCACAAAAGACCCACGAACTGGCAAGGAATGGATCCGCGACCCATTTGTCAACAAACCAGGAGAATCTACCATGTCTGTGCAAGAAGAAGATCAGCTGCTGGAGATCGCAAATGACGGCGGCCTTAAAAGTCGGTTTGAGACAGCCACTCTGCCGGTGTTCTAGATTAAAGTCAAGGCAGAATACCCTGAGATCGCCACGACAGCACTGAAAACCCTTTTGCCATTTCCGACATCCTATCTGTGTGAAGCGGGGTTTTCTGCAGTGACAGCAACCAAAACCAACCAACGGAGCAGACTGGACATTAGCACCACCTTCGGGTGTGGTTGTCTCCCATCACTCCCAGATGGGACCGTCTCGTTGCAGAGAAACAAGCTCAGGGCTCCCATTGATTTGTCGTTATTGTGAGTTAAAACTTTCATGAAAATAAAATGTTCCTTATATTCGTTTTTGTTGCGTAGCTGTATTTTATTTTGAAGGGATGTTTAAACGTTACCATAGCGACCAGAGTCAGAGCGCGTCAGAGAGCGTTAGGGCAGTTGTCGAGAGGAGTAGAGCTTAGCGGGGGGCCGCAGTTAAGTTGTCAAGCGTTGACCGGTCCGCGGTGATAAAAAGGTTGGGGACCACTGATATACAGTGTATTATTTATAGTGATTTCAGTGATTATAGATGATATACAGTATATTATTTGTAGTGATTTCAGTGATTATAGATGATATACAGTATATTATTTGTAGTGATTTCAGTGATTATAGATGATATACAGTGTATTATTTATAGTGATTTCAGTGATTATAGATGATATACAGTGTATTATTTATAGTGATTTCAGTGATTATAGATGATATACAGTGTATTATTTATAGTGATTTCAGTGATTATAGATGATATACAGTGTATTATTTATAGTGATTTCAGTGATTATAGATGATATACAGTATATTATTTGTAGTGATTTCAGTGATTATAGATGATATACAGTGAATTATTTATAGTGATTTCAGTGATTATAGATGATATACAGTGTATTATTTATAGTGATTTCAGTGATTATAGATGATATACAGTGTATTATTTATAGTGATTTCAGTGATTATAGATGATATACAGTGTATTATTTATAGTGATTTCAGTGATTATAGATGATATACAGTATATTATTTATAGTGATTTCAGTGATTATAGATGATATACAGTGTATTATTTATAGTGATTTCAGTGATTATAGATGATATACAGTGTATTATTTATAGTGATTTCAGTGATTATAGATGATATACAGTGTATTATTTATAGTGATTTCAGTGATTATAGATGATATACAGTGTATTATTTATAGTGATTTCAGTGATTATAGATGATATACAGTGTATTATTTATAGTGATTTCAGTGATTATAGATGATATACAGTGTATTATTATAGTGATTTCAGTGATTATAGATGATATACAGTGTATTATTTATAGTGATTTCAGTGATTATAGATGATATACAGTATATTATTTATAGTGATTTCAGTGATTATAGATGATATACAGTGTATTATTTATAGTGATTTCAGTGATTATAGATGATATACAGTGTATTATTTATAGTGATTTCAGTGATTATAGATGATATACAGTATATTATTTGTAGTGATTTCAGTGATTATAGATGATATACAGTATATTATTTGTAGTGATTTCAGTGATTATAGATGAATACAGTGTATTATTTATAGTGATTTCAGTGATTATAGATGATATACAGTATATTATTTATAGTGATTTCAGTGATTATAGATTATATACAGTGTATTATTTATAGTGATTTCAGTGATTATAGATGATATACAGTGTATTATTTATAGTGATTTCAGTGATTATAGATTATATACAGTGTATTATTTATAGTGATTTCAGTGATTATAGATGATATACAGTGTATTATTTATAGTGATTTCAGTGATTATAGATGATATACAGTGTATTATTTATAGTGATTTCAGTGATTATAGATGATATACAGTATATTATTTATAGTGATTTCAGTGATTATAGATGATATACAGTGTATTATTTATAGTGATTTCAGTGATTATAGATGATATACAGTGTATTATTTATAGTGATTTCAGTGATTATAGATGATATACAGTGTATTATTTATAGTGATTTCAGTGATTATAGATGATATACAGTATATTATTTATAGTGATTTCAGTGATTATAGATGATATACAGTATATTATTTATAGTGATTTCAGTGATTATAGATGATATACAGTATATTATTTATAGTGATTTCAGTGATTATAGATGATATACAGTGTATTATTTATAGTGATTTCAGTGATTATAGATGATATACAGTGTATTATTTATAGTGATTTCAGTGATTATAGATGATATACAGTGTATTATTTATAGTGATTTCAGTGATTATAGATGATATACAGTGTATTATTTATAGTGATTTCAGTGATTATAGATGATATACAGTATATTATTTGTAGTGATTTCAGTGATTATAGATGATATACAGTATATTATTTGTAGTGATTTCAGTGATTATAGATGATATACAGTGTATTATTTATAGTGATTTCAGTGATTATAGATGATATACAGTATATTATTTATAGTGATTTCAGTGATTATAGATTATATACAGTGTATTATTTATAGTGATTTCAGTGATTATAGATGATATACAGTGTATTATTTATAGTGATTTCAGTGATTATAGATGATATACAGTGTATTATTTATAGTGATTTCAGTGATTATAGATGATATACAGTGTATTATTTATAGTGATTTCAGTGATTATAGATGATATACAGTATATTATTTATAGTGATTTCAGTGATTATAGATGATATACAGTATATTATTTATAGTGATTTCAGTGATTATAGATGATATACAGTGTATTATTTATAGTGATTTCAGTGATTATAGATGATATACAGTGTATTATTTATAGTGATTTCAGTGATTATAGATGATATACAGTATATTATTTATAGTGATTTCAGTGATTATAGATGATATACAGTGTATTATTTATAGTGATTTCAGTGATTATAGATGATATACAGTGTATTATTTATAGTGATTTCAGTGATTATAGATGATATACAGTATATTATTTATAGTGATTTCAGTGATTATAGATGATATACAGTATATTATTTATAGTGATTTCAGTGATTATAGATGATATACAGTGTATTATTTATAGTGATTTCAGTGATTATAGATGATATACAGTGTATTATTTATAGTGATTTCAGTGATTATAGATGATATACAGTATATTATTTATAGTGATTTCAGTGATTATAGATGATATACAGTGTATTATTTATAGTGATTTCAGTGATTATAGATGATATACAGTGTATTATTTATAGTGATTTCAGTGATTATAGATGATATACAGTATATTATTTATAGTGATTTCAGTGATTATAGATGATATACAGTATATTATTTATAGTGATTTCAGTGATTATAGATGATATACAGTATATTATTTATAGTGATTTCAGTGATTATAGATGATATACAGTGTATTATTTATAGTGATTTCAGTGATTATAGATGATATACAGTGTATTATTTATAGTGATTTCAGTGATTATAGATGATATACAGTGTATTATTTATAGTGATTTCAGTGATTATAGATGATATACAGTGTATTATTTATAGTGATTTCAGTGATTATAGATGATATACAGTATATTATTTGTAGTGATT